>NC_059205.1:14503026-14525526 GCF_020615455.1 Coregonus clupeaformis
ATAAAACAACAGTTGTAGCCTATTACGTGAGGGGATTGAAGCAGTGGAACTCATAATGACATCAGTGAATGGGCAGAACATGTTTTAAAAGTAGGGACGGAAACTCAGATATCATGCGAGTTACATTGTAACGCCCATATAATTTTTATCACCTGCTTTGGCCTGGAGCTCCATTTCTTCAGGTTACATTCAGTTTTACACACATTGTCTGTGTTTACTTTGTTTCGGAGGTGATCGTGGTAAGTTTCGGTTTCGTTTTCCAGGAATCCGCCTAGTCGCGTTTTAAGAAAATTCAGACCCATGGTCGTTTTAATCCAGTTTTTATACCCCTCATCCTGAAACCTTCTGAACGTGTCCATGGTGAAACAAATGCCGTGTCGTTGTGCTGGATAATAATTCCTTTCCCGTTTCCAATCCTCCGGTACCAGCCGATTCGATCAGTCCCGTAGCCGCCGACCTACCTAACCACCGGTTAGACAGGCTGTCTAGACTCCTGCAGAACTGTCAGGCGCACAGGGTCCAAGTCCAACCAATGAGCAGCGTTCTCGCCGCCATCATAACACATCACATGACCTGTACGTAGATCGATTCCTACTGTATTTTTGGGAAAGTTCTCTCACCTCCAAGATACACATTTAACCCGTTTATACCCAAATACTTTGCTTTAGTTTGCTTCCATTTATTACTACAGCAAAACTAATCTTCCAATGTACGGCCTTGCATTCACAACAATTATAATAGAAACGCAGGACATTTCAGTGATTCTGCATTTATGCAAGTTTATTTCAGAACATGTTCTTGCTCTTACAGGTCTGGTCACTATTCAATCACAAAGTGCCTCAATGTGATCTACAGCATAGACAGACCTACATCTCAATATAACTTATTTAACAAATAAAACATTTTTAAAAAGTATGGTCATGTTAGAGAGTTGTTTTGGGGGGCCAATCAATTTCCCCCTTATTTCCCCTTCTGGTCCTCCATGATTTTAAAACAGAACAGTTAGGGTTTGTTCAATCAAAGCGGTGTCTGGATTTACAGAGTAAACATAAAACTTCTTGTACATGCACATTTTCATACATTCGGTCAATAAAACCAAGTTCATATCTATAAAAACATGCTCGCAAGCAAAATCAGAATATTTTTCAGACTGCCTAGATTTGAATAGTTCCCTGGGTTCTACTGTCCTGTCCTCTGGTAGGTCACTGATCAACCCATGACCCCTGATCCCTAACCCCTCTCCTGGCATGATTGTTCAGTTTAGTCCATAGACTTAGATCAGGGTCCTCAACTGGCGGCCCGCGGGTGGTTTTATTTGGCCCCCTATGTTTTCTGAGCAAATAACAAACACACATATATATATAAATGGTACCAGTCAAAAGTTTGGACACACCTACTTATTCAAGGGTTTTTCTTTATTTTTACATTGTAGAATAATAGTGAAGACATCAAAACTATGAAATAACACATTTGCAATCATGTATTAACCAAAAAAAGTGTTCTATATTTGAGATTCTTCAAATAGCCACCCTTTGCCTTCATGAGAGCTTTGCACACTCTTGGCATTCTCTCATCCAGCTTCATGAGGTAGTCACCTGGAATGCATTTCAATTAACAGGTGTGCCTTCTTAAAAGTTAACTTGTGGAATTTCTTTCCTTCTTAATGCGTTTGAGCCAATCAGTTGTGTTGTGACAAGGTAGGGTGGGTATACAGAAGATAGCCCTATTTGGTAAAAGACCAAGTCCATATTATGGCAAGAACAGCTCAAATAAGCAAAGACAAACGACAGTCCATCATTACTTTAAGACATGAAGGTCAGTCAATACGGAACATTTCAAGAACTTTGAAAGTTTCTTCAAGTTCAGTCGCAAAAACCATCAAACGCTATGATGAAACTGGCTCTCATGAGGACCGCAACAGGAATGGAAGACCCAGAGTTACCTCTGCTGCAGAGGATACGTTTATTAGAGTTACCAGCCTCAGAAATTGCAGCCCAAATAAACGCTTCACAGAGTTCAAGTAACAGACACATCTCAACATCAACTGATCAGAGGGGACTGTGTGAATCAGGCCTTCATGGTCGAATTGCTGCAAAGAAACCACTACATTTACATTTAAGTCATTTAGCAGACGCTCTTATCCAGAGCGACTTACAGTTAGTTACTACTAAAGGACACCAATAAGAAGAAGAGACCTGCTTGGGCCAAGAAACACGAGCAATAGACATTAGACCGATGGAAATGTGTCCTTTGGTCTGGAGTCCAAATTTGAGATTTTTTGGTTCCAACCGCTGTGTCTTTGTGAGACGCGGTGTGGGTGAACGGATGATCGCCGCATGTGTAGTTCCCACCGTAAAGCATGGAGAAGGTGGTGTTATGGTGTGGGGGTGCTTTGCTGGTGACACTGTGATTTATTTAGAATTCAAGGCACACTTAACCAGCATGGCTACCACAGCATTCTGCAGCGATACGCCATCCCATCTGGTTTGGGCTTAGTGGGACTATCATTTGTTTTTTACAGGACAATGACCCAACACACCTCCAGGCTGTGTAAGGGCTATTTTACCAAGAAGGAGAGTGATGGAGTGCTGCATCAGATGACCTGGCCTCCACAATCCTCCGACCTCAACCCAATTCAGATGGTTTGGGATGAGTCGGACGGAGGAAAAGCAGCCAACAAGTGCTCAGCATATGTGGGAACTCCTTCAAGACTGTTGGAAAAGCATTCCAGGTAAAGCTGGTTGAGAGAATACCAAGAGTCTGAAAAGCTGTCATCAAGGCAAAGGGTGGCTATTTGAAGAATCTCAAATATAAAATATATTTTGATTTGTTTAACACTTTTTTGGTTACTACATGATTCCATATGTGTTCTCTCAAAGTTTTGATGTCTTCACTATTATTCTACAATGTAGAAAATAGTAAAAATAAAGAAAAATCCTTGAATGAGTAGGTGTGTCCAAAGTTTTGACTTGTACTGTATATAAAAACATTTTTTTTTTGCATTTTCATTGCTGGACATCCAAAAATATAAATACACCAGGAAATCAGCTCCAATTGATTTTAATTTGGGAAATCTGATCCCAAGTATTTCCACGCATAATAGAGAGACACATGATCATATACAAATGTAAGCACGGTTTGAAATTATTATGTTTAATCAAATATTATATCTATTTGGACTTCTTGCGGTCAATTTTCAGTCTACAAATTATTTGTAATTATGTTCCGGCCCCCCGACCATCCACTCAAGAAAAAAAAAATTGGCCCCCGCCTGAATCTAGTTGATGATCCCTGACTTAGATAGACATAGCATCATTGCATGGGCACTGTCATTGAGTCCATTTTGAAGTAGTACATTTTCTTCTTCTACTACTTCTATGAGTTGGCAAACAAACTGAGTGCATACTGTCACCTGTATTCTGGCCGGTATACCATATTTTACTATATACCGGTATTGATGATGCACAGACCGGTTTGGGTTTTTACTTTACCTTCCATAACGGTATTTTAATTTTTGGTTTGTTAAATGTGATACGCCTTGTGTAATGTTCATTTTTATAGTTTACACAGCTACTTGAGTCATCTTTCTCCCCTCACTCCATGCCACTTTTCACACAGACCTAGTCCCGCCGCTTCACTCAAGGAGCACATTTGTTGTATCTCAACCATGAGACACTTGATCAATGCATGGTCAATGCAGCACATGCAACAATGAGGATGACTACGATGCTGTTTCCACTTTACTTTTTAATATAAATCCACAAGCGTTCTATAATTACACTATTAGTTTGTGTTTCTTACATCTGTAAACATCTAGTTTGTCTTTTCTTAGCAAGTTGTGGCTAAATCGTGTTAGCCGCTAATGCTAATCGCTAGTTAGCTGGCTAGCTAATACATGTACTGAGTCAGAGCAAATGTAGCTAGCTATACAGCCTGATACCAGTGATTGTGTAGGCCTAAATCACCATGTTGTTTGTGCAACAGTATCTTCTAAATCAGGGGTGTCAAACGTCCGGCCCGCGGGCCGGATCAGGCCCGCAAACGGGTTTAATCCGGCCCGCGAGATGATTTAATAAAAAAAAAAAAAAAAAAAAAGTCATAATAATTTTGTAAAGTATAAAAATGCGCTGCAATTTTTCAATAAAATAAACTGCTGTTCCAATTGCGTCCACTGGATGGCGCAATAGCGATTGTGTTAAGCAAGCAAACTGTTTATACCGGGGCAGAGCAAGTAGGTCAAGCACGTGCAGCCAATGAGCTACTTTGTTTTGCCCGCGATATTTATTACGGCTTCTACTTTTAACATTATGTGCTTTGGCACCCTCATTGCCCCAATATGTCTCTGTCAAAAAGAGAAAAGTGGGCGCAGAGTGCACAGTGTTCCAAGAAAAATGGTCATCCTATTTATTCACTGAATTGAATGGGAAAGCTGTATGTTTGGTGTGTTCAGAGCATGTTGCAGTGCTGAAAGAATATAACCTTCGTCGCCACTATGTGAGTCTTCATGCCGACAAATATGACAACTTTCAAGGACAGCGGAGATGAGAGAAGGTGAATGAACTGTTGGCGGGTCTGAAGAAACAGCAGTCTGTGTTTACTCACAGCCGAGACATCAGTGACGCTGCAGTGAAAGCTAGCTACCTCATTGCTAATGAAATCGCAGTGGCTTCAAAACCATTTAGTGAGGGTGAATTTGTAAAAACATGCATGATGAACGCAGCGGAGATTGTGTGCCCTGAAAAGCGGCAGGCTTTTGCAAATATCAGCCTGACAAGAAATACAGTTGCAGACAGGATTTCCGATCTTTCAGTGGATTTGGACAGCCAGTTGAAGCAAAAAGTAAAGTCATTTATTGCGTTTTCGGTTGCAATTGATGAAAGCACGGACATTACAGGTGTTGCACAACTGGCCATTTTCATCCGCGGAGTTGATGACACATTGACCGTCACCGAGGAGTTCGTGGAGTTGGTGCCGATGACAGATACAACGACAGCAGCTGATATTTTTACCGCACTCGTTGGCGCGCTGGACAGGGTCGGAGTGGACTGGTCCCGCGCTGTCAGCCTGGATACAGATGGTGCGCCCTCAATGATCGGGAAAAAAGCAGGCGTTGTGACAAAGTTCAGAGAGAAAGTGCAATCTGCAAATGGAGGACGTGATTTTTTGACTTTTCACTGTATTTTGCACCAGGAGGCTTTGTGTTGCAAGTCATTAAAGATCGATAACGTCATGAAGGTGGTCATCCAAACTGTTAATTTCATCCGATCCAGAAGCCTGAATCACCGTCAGTTTGACAGCCTTCTCAGAGAGAAAGACCACATCTATGGCCTGCCATACCACACTGAGGTAAGATGGTTAAGCCGAGGTGCTGTGCTGAGGCGTTTCTTTGATTTACGAGAAGAAATTGAACAGTTCATGGAAGAAAAGGGCAAACCAGTGTTAGAATTTCATTCCGCAGAATGGATGCAGGACCTTGCATTTATGGTGGATGTTACAGAGCACCTGAATAACTTGAACAAACAGCTGCAAGGGCGCAACAAAGTTGTCACGCAGTATTATGACAGCATACGTTCTTTCAAGTTGAAGCTGTCATTGTGGGAGACGCAACTTGCCGGTGGTGATGCAGCTCACTTCCCCTGTCTGAAAAATGTGTGCGCGACCCAACATGTGGCAGACATGAAGCGGTTCAAAGATAAAATAATGGGACTGTTACGGGAGTTTGAGCAACGCTTTCAGATTTATGTTTATATGTTTTTATGTTGATGTGCTATTGTTTTTAATAGATTTTATTTTATTTGTATATTTAACCTATTCTTGACTCTGTGGTTCTTGCACTTGTTTGGGGAACAGGATTTCATTGTTTTTATCTACATTTCTGCCTGAGAAATGACACCCTGATATAGTTCTGTGATCTGTGATATACTTCTGTGAATCACTGAGGCATTGTGTGTTTGTGTGTTCTTTTTCTTTAGAATTTTCAAATAACTTGAGGTGTTTTATGATTAATAGTGATGTTGTGCTTGTACTATTTTGGACACACTGTCCTCAGGCTCCAGCTTTATGTTGTATGTTGATCGTATTAAAACAAAGAAAATAATCTGTTGTTTTTAAGTTATATATATATATATACCATGATTTTTCCGGTCCGGCCCACTTGGGAATAGATTTTCCTCCATGTGGCCCCTGAGCTAAAATGAGTTTGACACCCCTGTTCTAAATCAAAGAGGAATAGACAAAGCATGAATATGTTAGCTACATGAAGAAAACATTTAATGTAGCCAAATATTATAGGGTCCCCTAGGAAACACTGACCAACACTTTGGTTCCTACCCTGTCACAATAACTCCTCCCTGGCATTTTTATTTGTTGTCATGTCAAACACTGTATTCAAACTATAGAATTATAATACTAATTATATTTCCATGATTCCATCAGTTCACCCAAGTGTTCTGATCTAAATCGCAAGTCAAATCACAATTGCAACATTTGGTAAAAAATAAGGCCTACATTTTTTGCCAATATTGTGCAGCCCTACCTGGCAGTGTGGAAATGATTTCAAATGAGTGCAGGAAATGCAGAAAATTATTTTTTGTTTAAGTTTAATTGAACATTATAAAACAATCAGAATGGAGTGGCCAATTCAATTCACCCTAGGGTCACGCATTACTCATAAAGCAAATTCAGAACGTTTATTATTCAAAACATTAAATACCATTTTAAAAAATGCTAATACCGTGATATGATATTTTGGCCATATTGCCCAGCCCTACTGTAGTGAGTTGTTTGAACAGGTACAAAGCCAAGGTTGGCGATTTACTGCCACCTGCAGTTATGGAATGTTTGCTCACAACTATAATTCATTGGCTGATCCTTCCTGATGACCCGAATGGAATCATGTGATCCTTCCTTAACCCATAGGAAGTCCCACTCAGTTGACTACTTAAAAATGGTGAAAGTCCTCAATGGTGCAGCACATGCTAAAACTGGCTTTTGGGCAGTAGAGTCCTCCATCTATCTATCTCTTATGGTTCAGTCCTCACCTTTGCTCTCCTCTCTTCCTCCCGCTCTCTTCCCCTCTCCTCTGATGAGTTAGAAGGTTAACTGGTTACTCAGGTGTCTCCTTTTCATTCCCCCCCTTTCCCTCCCACCTCCCCCTTCTCTCGCTCCTCCTCCCCTTCTCCTCTTCTCCTCCTCTGAGTCTCCATTGATGTGATGGTCTGGAGTTCAGAGGAGAACTGGTCACTCAAGTCTCTGTTGGCCAGGAGGAAATCCCTCAGTCTCAGCAACTCCTCAGTGTCCTACAGAATACAGCAGACAGTCAGTCAGTCAGACAACTAATGGTTAGAAGTGTGGTTAGAAATACCTGTGTGTCGGTGTCAGTAAGCAGCTCTTGCAGCCTCTCTCTCAGCAAGTCTGTTTCCCATTGGCTGATAGACTCAGGCTCCACCCCCTCCCACAAGGACCCGTCCACTCGGTCCACACCAGGAACTAACACCGACAAATCAACAGCCAGCATCTGGACACAAAAAAATACACACATAGCATTTCAGCTCCATAGATCAAAGGTGAAACAACACACAGATCTGAGAGCTGATATAAACCCACGCACCTCTAGTATCTGTTGTCCGGCTGCTGCCACTTCTGGTAGGTGTGTGAATTGCCGTAAGAGCTGCTGTATGCTGGCCTGGTAGTGCCTCATCCACTGGTCACACACTCGCATCTCACAGGAGTGCATCAGCTCGTTCCTACACCTGATAACCTTAGACGAGACGCATACACATTCATAACACACACACACAAACACAGGTGACGTGTGTTTATACTGTGTGCATGTGTGTTTGTGTTACCTCTCTGACACAGCGCTGGTCTACGTAGTTGAAGTGGGAGCAGTAGTTGAGGAGGTTGAGCAGTGCGGACACATCACACAGCTCCGCCCCCTTAACCCCAGCCTGACCCCGCGGCATGTAGGCCTGTGGGAGACAAAGGAAGATAGGAGAGGGGGAGAGAAGTAGTCAATTATCTAAATTAACAGATGAAAGTAAGGCGAGTACAATTTCAATAACAGACCCAATAAAATCAGTAATGTTTTAGTTCGCGCACACACACTACCTTTGCCAGTTCCCAGTGGTCCTGGTTCCAGAGTGGGGGACTGCAGTTCCCCCAGTTCACCGTCCCGCTGGGGTTTGTGTGGTGCCTCAGGATCGCTGTCCTCCACTCTGCACACACCACACACACAGAGTACAGCTGTGGAACACACACGAGAAAGCATCATTCAATCAAACTTTATCATGACATGTCTCTACTGAGTAGTCTCGCGTGACCATGAATCCAAATCTCATCTTGTTGACTCGACCAGAGAGGAAGCGGCGAAGTGAGAGGGTTTACTCCCGTCAAAATCTGTCCACGATAAACAGACTGATAAGACCGCCTGCCTTCCCACCTTTGGGACAACGACTTCCATTGTTAGAGCAGTCACTCGACTATCTTGTCAATATAATAGAAAATCTGACTCAACACACGTGCCGGATAATAGGGGGTGGGAAAGTGTCTTGGACGTGCTGGAGATGGCGGAAGTGCTGGTTGATGGCAAAGCAGATTCCAGGAGTGGTAGAGCATGTCACCTAAACGTGTAGTAGATGGAAAGTCAATCAGTGTTACTGATGTTTGAAGAACAGTATCTGCCTATTCATGGGAAGCTGGTATACATAAGATACGCACTGAGTGTGTTTGGGAATAAATCTTTGCAGTGTCGAAATTGCAAAAGGTATGGTCATGTATCAAGTGTGTGCCAACAGAAGCAATATATTGGTGATGATCTACAGCTTTATTTTACCTTTATTTAACTAGGCAAGTCAGTTAAGAACAATTTCTTATTTACAATGACAGCCTACACCGGCCAAACCCGGACGACGCTGGGCC
This sequence comes from Coregonus clupeaformis, assembly GCF_020615455.1. NCBI lineage: Eukaryota > Metazoa > Chordata > Actinopteri > Salmoniformes > Salmonidae > Coregonus > Coregonus clupeaformis. Next base: position 14,511,946 of record NC_059205.1, read on the forward strand.
AATTGTGCGCCGCCCTATGGGACTCCCAATCACGGCCGGTTGTGATACAGCCTGGAATCGAACCAGGGGGTCTGTAGTGACGCCTCAAGCACTGAGATGCAGTGCCTTAGACCGCTGAGACCACTGCGCCACTCGGGAGCCCACCTTACGGTATTGCAATTGTGGTGGAAATCACGTTGCCGAATTCCTGGAGTGCCTTGCTAGGGTGAAGGAGTTTGAAGTAGCACGGATCTGGGCTGTACAGCAGGTCTCTTACACGGAGGTGCAGGAAATTGTTGAAGGAGTGAGTGGAGCTGAGGAAGCCATGGCAGTGGATGCCCAGCAGCCAGTTGAGATTCAGAATGTTGTTCATCAGTTGAAGGATACAGACACATATATAGTGGATTAGGTGGATTGTGGCGTTTATTATAGTGATTAATTGTACTGCCCAAATGAGCAAGAAGTCAAGAAACTGGACATAATTGTATCTGCGGCTGCAAGGTTTTGTGGTATTCAGGAATTAACAGCTGAAATATTGCAGGGAATACTGATTGAACTTTATCCCCCCTCCCAGGCCCCTAAGCCTGTGTAGGGGTGTGAATTGGATTGGACTATGACTGAAGGAGTGGGATCGGTTTCTTGATTTATACATTTTTATTTATTTTATTTTGTATGATGTTTTTTATTTTACCTTTGCGCAATGTTTTTAAAATTTTCCTCAGTTCATTACCACTACAGTTGGTGACCGCATGCACATTAAATTAGTGCGAACGCCATTATATCAGAAAAGAAGACGCGAGAGCCAGGGACGTATTCATTACGCCGATTATTTTACAAAACGTTTCTTACGGATGCAAACGTTACGAAACGGGAGGGACCTACCTGAATTTGTTTTCCGTTTTGCAACTGTTTGAACTAATGAATACACCCATGAAGTCCAGGCTACTACTGGAGTAAATTGACACTTGATCTAACTAGCCCCTAAACCTTTTCCTCTTACAATGATTTAGGTTATTTTGGGAGGGGTAAACTCAAACTGACATTGTGCCAGAAGGCAACTTCTGACTCTCACCTGATTCCCTTTGGGTCTGCACCCGCTCTGACACGGCCGCCGCAGACCTGGGTTCCTAGTGACTAGATTTCCATGGAACGATCTCATTTCAGTATCGGTGAAAGAGTGCAACCCCTCCCGCAGTTTGAGGAGGCAGTACCCCGCTTTGAGCCAGTTCTTATACCCGCCATCGTTCAGACGAGCACTCAACTCTTCGTGTACCATTTAAAAATGAAGAAAAAAACACCAACATAAAGAAGCGCGAGATCTTAAAACAAACCGAAGAGTATGCCGACTATATCTCTGTCATACTACATAAAAGGTCAACAGGGAAACAAAAGTGCGTATAATCCGTGATGTCAAGTTTCCGCGTTTGTCTTGAATCGAATACCGCCCAGTTCCTGTCAGTGCGGTATGGGAATTGTAGTACGCTAAACTAGACATTTACAGCTGCCGTCGGTCTGTCCTGAAACAGCGAAACTGTCTGTATAGCCTAAATATGATTTATTAAAGTGATAACGACAATACAGGTAAAATAATGGAAATTATTCATTAGAAAATCTAAAGATGTATCTATAACTATAGGCCTAGGCCACACATTATTAGTACCCTAACAGCCTAAGTCCAACATGAGCTTACCTACATAACAGTACTCACCTATACAGGGCAGACTTGAGTTCACAGAATAGTACAAATGAATAAGAAACTTGTGAAAGTACAGTTGTCAGGATGGCCGAGCGGTCTAAGGCGCCAGACTCAAGGTGTGAATCCTTCCTGGATAAAGGGGTATTCTGGTCTCCGAATGGAGGCGCGGGTTCGAATCCCGCTTCTGACAATGCTTTTCCCTAACAACATCGGAGTAAAACAGTCTACACAGTGGATTCCCATAAGTGGTGATAAGAAAACACATGAGCCGGGAAATTACTTAGATATATTTTACCATTGCCTAGTTTTAAATGCACTCGCCTATGCTATTTCAGAGTGATCGAGACAGATCAGCGGCATTTCAAGTAGGAGGAAAAGAGTGTGAGTGTTTTCCTCCAAGAGGTGGCGCCATCATCATAGCAAACGCCAGAGGCAGCCCTGCATGGACGAGGTTTACTGCTGGCTGAAAGGACAAGTTTTACTGGTCACCAACCTTCCTGGAGATTTATGTACAGGGTATCCACAGAACCAAGGTGTATGTGTGTTAGAAATATATACCAAGATGTGCATTATAAGAAACGTGTGGCTTAACCCTGCAGCAGTAAAGCATGCATATTTTGTTTCTGTAGTTAGAGGACAGACAACAACCCACCCACCTAATTTAAGGACTAGTGGAATACTCTGATACAGTAAACCACATACTTACAATTATAGGACCCAACTTAAAACAGATTTATACAACAAATATAAATTATGAAAATGAAAAGAAATGTTGTGTTGTATCAAATAATTTCATCTTTACATGAACATTTAATTAGTCTTTTAGGATGCACACCGAAAAACAAATATCCCTCTATCTTTGTAATTGGATCTCTACGGATTTGATGAAAGTTAAAGTAGATTAGACACCCTGGAGTGTGTGTGTGTGTGTGTGTGTGTGTGTGTGTGTGTGTGTGTGTGCGTGACGTGCTTCCCTGTGAGTGTATGTGCATAAATGTGGCCTGCTTAGTGAAGTGAGAGGGACAGACAATGATGTGCGTGTGATCCCAGCAGGGGGTTGTTTTAAGCAGAGGGAGTTCAAAGAGACATTAGTATTCTGAAATAAATCATACGCCCAGGTCTCACTGTGAGAGTCCCCAAACCCCCTACACACACGCGGGCGAGCACGCACACAAACAGGCACGTCCACACACGCATGCATGACCCCTCCCAACACACACACATACACAAACACACCAAGCACATACACAAGCACACACACAAGGATGCACAAACATATGGACGCACGCACACAAGCTTGCATGCTTTTACATACATACACATTACATCTCTCTCCACTCGGTTCAACCCACTGTCTCTCTCTTCAAAAGACTGCCTGCCCCCCCCCCCCACGGGGCTTCATAGCTATCTGCTCACTGGCTCTGATTCCTTTGTTACCCTCTCACTGTTTCTCACATTTGCACAAAATACAGTTTCCACCCACTTCTACAAAAAAGCAGAAAAATGTGGGATGGTTTAATTATATGTAATTGTCTTTACTGTCTGGTTTTACTGAAACGTTAGTGTTGCACTTTCTAAGGACTTCACACTGAAGTTGTTGTTAGTTTTATTGAATAGTCATTCTAAGGATGGGTATATTATTTTTTGAAGACTGTCACCTGGACGTCGAAAAGAAAGAGAGAAAGGAAAGGGAGATGGAGAGAGACAGGGAAGAAAGACACTGGAATCCATTTCTTCTTTCATACGTAGAATTAGAATGCGTGTAATTACAATTCTGTTTTTATGACTTGAGCATGTGTGGGACTGAGAAGACTTAGGGTCAAAATAGTTCTTAAATGACACTGGTGACACAGTGTCACGAACGTTGAGAGAGGGGTCAGACCAAGGTGCAGCGTGGTATGCGAGCATGTTTATTAAACTCAATAAACATAAACAAAACAAGAAACAACATAATGTGAAGTCCTCAGGCTATACACATACAAGCCTAACACGGAACAAGATGCCACAACTAAGGTAGGCAAACAGGCTACTTAAGTATGATCCCCAATCAGAGACAACGAGCGACAGCTGCCTCTGATTGGGAATCACACCCGGCCAAACCTAGAAATACACATCTAGAATCTAAACATAGAAATAATAACATTGATCCTCACGCCGTGACCAAACCAACTAAAGACAACCGGCCTCTCAAGGCCAGGGCGTGACACACAGAGAGCAAACAGCATACAGTGCTATGAAAAAGTATTTGCCCCCTTTCTAATTTTCTCTACTTTTGCATATTTGTGATACTGATGAATGTGATGAATGTTATCAGATCTTCAACCAAAACCTAATATTAGATAAAGGGAACATAAGTGAACAAATAACACAACAATTACATATGTATTTCATTTATTTCATGAACAAAGTTATGCAACACCCAATTCCCCTGTGTGAAAAAGTAATTGCCCCCTTACACTCAACAACTGGTTGTGCCACCTTTAGCTGCAATGACTCCAACCAAATGCTTCCTGTAGTTGTTGATCAGTCTCTCACGTTGGACGACATGGTTCCAGTAATGCCTGGCGAAAACCAAACTCTGCATTCCACAGTAAGAACATCATACCAAAGGTCAAGCATGGTGATGGTGGTGTGATGGTTGGGGGATGCTTTGCTGCCTCAGGACCTGGACGACTTGCCTTAATAGAAGGAACCATGAATTCTGCTCTGTATCAGAGAATTCTACAGGAGAATGTCAGACCATCCGTCTGTGAGCTGAAGCTGAAGCGCAGCTGGGTCATGCAGCAAGACAATGATCCAAAACACACAATCAAGTCTACATGAAAATTGCTAAAAAGCAACAAATTGGAAGTTTTGGAATGGCCTAGTCAAAGTCCAGACCTAATCCCAATTGAGATGTTGTGGCAGGACTTGAAACGAGCAGTTCATGCTTGAAAACCCACACGTCACTGAGTTAAAGCAGTTCTGCATGGAAGAGTGGGCCAAAATTCCTCCACAGCGACATGAGAGACTGATCAACAACTACAGGAAGCATTTGGTTGGAGTCATTGCAGCTAAAGGTGGCACAACCAGTTATTGAGTGTAAGGGGGCAATTACTTTTTCACACAGGGGAATTGGGTGTTGCATAACTTTGTTTATGAAATAAATATGTAATTGTTGTGTTATTTGTTCACTTATGTTCCCTTTATCTAATATTAGGTTTTGGTTGAAGATCTGATAACATTCAGTATCACAAATATGCAAAAGTAGAGAACATTAGAAAGGGGGCAAATACTTTTTCATAGCACTGTATGTCCCAGTGTCAACAGGGACAATAGCAAGCAGTTGTCAACACAGTTATCATCACTCACACAAAGAATATGGTGACACATACATAGGCACACACACACACGCGTCTGAAGGCATCCAGTGTTTTAGAGAAACAATCAGATCCATGAAAGGTAAACACTCTGCTCCTGACAGTAACTCAAACATGTGATTATGAGGTTGTGTGCATGTGTGCGAATGTGTAATTGTCTGTGTGTGTCTGTGCTCCCGCGCGTGTATCTGTATATGTGTGTGTGTACTTTGATAGCCACCCACATGAATATGCAGATGTGTTTCAGGGAGCGTATGTGCTCGGCATTAAAGCCCACTCTCCACTGCTGACCCAATTTCACACCGCATATTGTGTGTGTGTATATGTATGCTTGTATGACTGTTATTGCATTTCACCACCCTAAAGCAGTGAGTGATGGAGACTCAACCAGACAGGCATTCATGTGTGTGTGTGTGTGTGTGTGTGTGCGTGTGTTGCCTCTCCTGTGTGAGTGTTCATATAAAACAAACAGGTTGTTAATGTGGTTTTCTCCTTACCCAGAGTGTCACAGGTTACATTACTCACATGTGATGCCTGGAGGTTTAATACTGACCTGTGATTCATTCATCACACACTCTGTCTGCACCCTGAGAAGCATCACACAACACATACACACAAACACACACAGAGAGAGAGAGGTTAGTCAATGACCCGTGAGGTGAGAACACCGAAGGTGAGACATTTGGCGAGAGGAGTCTTTTAGTGGCCAACCAAAGATTCTGACATTTGGCACTGTGGTGTGCGTGTGTGTCTGTGTGTCTGTGTGTGTGAGAGAGATATACAGTGCATTTGGAATGTATTCAGACCCACTTTTTCCACATTTTGTTACGTTGCAGCCTTATTCTAAAATGGATAACATTATTTGTTTCCTCATCAATCTATACACAATACCCCATAATGACAAAGCAAAAAAAGGGTTTTATAAATGTATGCTAATTTATTACAAATAAAAAACCAAGCCATGAGGTTGAAGGAATTGTCCGTAGAGCTCAGAGAAAGGTACAGTGGGGAGAACAAGTATTTGATACACTGCCGATTTTGCAGGTTTTCCTACTTACAAAGCATGTAGAGGTCTGTAATTTTTATCATAGGTACACTTCAACTGTTAGAGACGGAAAAATCCAGAAAATCACATTGTATGATTTTAAAGTAATTAACCACGACAGGACCTGGTCAATGACCTGAAGAAAGCAGGGACCACAGTCTCAAAGAAAACCATTAGTAACACACTACGCCGTCATGGATTAAAATCCTGCAGCGCACGCAAGGTCCCCCTGCTCAAGCCAGCGCATGTGCAGGCCCGTCTGAAGTTTGCCAATGACCATCTGGATGATCCAGAGGAGGAATGGGAGAAGGTCATGTGGTCTGATGAGACAAAAATAGAGCTTAAACTCCACTCGCCGTGTTTGGAGGAAGAAGAAGGATGAGTACAACCCCAAGAACACCATCCCAACCGTGAAGCATGGAGGTGGAAACATCATTCTTTGGGGATGCTTTTCTGCAAAGGGGACAGGACGACTGCACCGTATTGAGGGGAGGATGGTTGGGGCCATGTATCGCGAGATCTTGGCCAACAACCTCCTTCCCTCAGTAAGAGCATTGAAGATGGGTCGTGGCTGGGTCTTCCAGCATGACAACAACCCGAAACACACAGCCAGGGCAACTAAGGAGTGGCTCCGTAAGAAGCATCTCAAGGTCCTGGAGTGGCCTAGCCAGTCTCCAGACCTGAACCCAATAGAAAATCTTTGGAGGGGAGCTGAAAGTCCGTATTGCCCAGCGACAGCCCCGAAACCTGAAGGATCTGGAGAAGTTCTGTATGGAGGAGTGGGCCAAAATCCCTGCTGCATTGTGTGCAAACCTGGTCAAGACCTACAGGAAACGTATGATCTCTGTAATTGCAAACAAAGGTTTCTGTACCAAATATTAAGTTCTGCTTTTCTGATGTATCAAATACTTATGTCATGCAATAAAATGCAAATTAATTACTTAAAGATCATACAATGTGATTTTCTGGATTTTTGTTTTAGATTCCGTCTCTCACAGTTGAAGTGTACCTATGATAACAATTACAGACCTCTACATGCTTTGTAAGTAGGAAAACCTGCAAAATTGGCAGTGTATCAAATACTTGTTCTCCCCACTGTATGTGTCAAGGCACAGATCTGGGGAAGGGTACCAAAACATTTCTGCAGCATTGAAGGTCCCCAAGAACACAGTGGCCTCCATCATTCTTAAATGGAAGAAGTTTGGAACCACCAAGACTCTTCCTAGAGCTGGCCGCCCGGCCAAACTGAGCAATCGGGGGAGAAGGGCCTTGGTCAGGGAGGTGACCAAGAACCCGAGGGTCACTCTCCAGAGTTCCTCTGTGGAGATGGGAGAAGGTTCCAGAAGGACAACCATCTCTGCAGCACTCCACCAATCAAGCCTTTATGGTAGAGGGGCCAGACGGAAGCCACTCCTCAGTAAAAGGCACATGACAGCCCGCTTGGAGTTTGCCAAAAGGCACCTAAAGGAATCAGACCATGTGAAACAAGATTCTCTGGACTGATGAAACCAAGTTTGAACTCGTTGGCCTGAATGCCAAGCGTCACGTCTGGAGGAAACCTGCCACCATCCCTTCGGTGAAGCATGGTGGTGGCAGCATCATGCCGTGGTGATGTTTTTCAGTGGCAGAGACTGGGAGACTAGTCAGGATTGAGGGAAAGATGAATGGAGCAAAGTAAAGAGAGATCCTTGATGAAAATCTGCTCAAGAGCGCTCAGGACCTCAGACTGGGGCGAAGGTTCACCTTCCAACAGGACAACGACCCTAAGCACACAGCCAAGACAACACAGGTGTGGCTTCGGGACACGTCTCTGAATGTCCTTGAGTGGCCCAGCCAGAGCCTGGACTTGAACCCGATCGAACATCTCTGGAGAGACGTGAAAATAGCTGTGCAGTGACGATCCCCATCCAACCTGACAGAGCTTGAGAGGATCTGCAGAGAAGAATGGGAGAAACTCCCCAAATACAGGTGTGCCAAGCTTGTAGCGTCATACCCAAGAAGACTCAAGGCTGTAATCGCTGCCAAAGGCGCTTCAACAAAGTACTGACTAAAGGGTCTGAATACTTATGTAAATGTGATATTTCAGTTATTATTTTTTATTTTTTTTATTTAGCTAAAATATACCAGTTTCATTTGAGGACAAAAATGTTGACAGCTGTGCCATACAGGTTGCAAAATAAATGGGAAGAGATTTTCGATGTACCGATTCCATGGCACATGGTTTATGAACTGGTACAAAAAACACCACTTTATTATACAAATTGCCACCAACAGAATGCTATATATATGGGGCATGGGGCATACAACAATCTCAGCTCTGTAGGTTTTGCTGTGAAGAGACAGAATCACTAGATCATTTATTCTGGTATTGCCCCTATGTAGCTTGTTTCTGCTCACAGGTTCAGGAATGGTTAAAAAATCACAACATTCACTTAAAATTAACCTTACAAATAGCGGTGTTGGGCGATTTGGAAAGCCATAGTCAGTCAATAAATAATATAATAATACTCATAGGTAAGTTTTTCATCTGTGGATACTATGCGATTAGAAAGGTAAAAAATGTAAAACATCACAGCACAATTGAAAAATATATGGCACATGGAAACCAAACAAGGGTGGTCTATGGTGATATGTGGGATGGGCTGAGAGTGGCTGAGGGGTGGGATTAAAGAGCTTATGTTTGATAATGTATTATTGTTATGTGACTGCTTTATATAAAAGTACCATGTATGTAAAATGTGTATGCAAAATGTATATGTAGCAGAAAAGCTGTTAAAAAAATGTAATATACACTGCTCAAAAAAATAAAGGGAACACTTAAACAACACAATGTAACTTCAAGTCAATCACACTTCTGTGAAATCAAACTGTCCACTTAGGAAGCAACACTGATTGACAATACATTTCACATGCTGTTGTGCAAATGGAATAGACAACAGGTGGAAATTATAGGCAATTAGCAAGACACCCCCAATAAAGGACTGGTTTTGCAGGTGGTGACCACAGACCACTTCTCAGTTCCTATGCTTCCTGGCTGATGTGTTGGTCACTTTTGAATGCTGGCTGTGCTTTCACTCTAGTGGTAGCATGAGACGGAGTCTACAACCCACACAAGTGGCTCAGGTAGTGCAGCTCATCCAGGGTGGCACATCAATGCGAGCTGTGGCAAGAAGGTTTGCTGTGTCTGTCAGCGTAGTGTCCAGAGCATGGAGGCGCTACCAGGAGACAGGCCAGTACATCAGGAGACGTGGAGGAGGCCGTAGGAGGGCAACAACCCAGCAGCAGGACTGCTACCTCCGCCTTTATGCAAGGAGGAGCAGGAGGAGCACTGCCAGAGCCCTGCAAAATGACCTCCAGCAGGCCACAGATGTGCATGTGTCTGCTCAAACGGTCAGAAACAGACTCCATGAGGGTGGTATGAGGGCCCGATGTCCACAGGTGGGGGTTGTGCTTACAGCCCAACACCGTGCAGGACGTTTGGCATTTGCCAGAGAACACCAAGATTGGCAAATTCGCCACTGGCGCCCTGTGCTCTTCACAGATGAAAGCAGGTTCACACTGAGCACATGTGACAGACGTGACAGAGTCTGGAGACGCCGTGGAGAACGTTCTGCTGCTGCCTGCAACATCCTCCAGCATGACCGGTTTGGCAGTGGGTCAGTCATGGTGTGGGGTGGCATTTCTTTGGGGGGCCGCACAGCCCTCCATTTGCTCGCCAGAGGTAGCCTGACTGCCATTAGGTACCGAGATGAGATCCTCAGACCCCTTGTGAGACCATATGCTGGTGCGGTTGGCCCTGGGTTCCTCCTAATGCAAGACAATGCTAGACCTCATGTGGCTGGAGTGTGTCAGCAGTTCCTGCAAGAGGAAGGCATTGATGCTATGGACTGGCCCGCCCGTTCCACAGACCTGAATCCAATTGAGCACATCTGGGACATCATGTCTCACTCCATCCACCAACGCCACGTTGCACCACAGACTGTCCAGGAGTTGGCGGATGCTTTAGTCCAGGTCTGGGAGGAGATCCCTCAGGAGACCATCCGCCACCTCATCAGGAGCATGCCCAGGCGTTGTAGGGAGGTCATACAGGCACGTGGAGGCCACACACACTACTGAGCCTCATTTTGACTTGTTTTAAGGACATTACATCAAAGTTGGATCAGCCTGTAGTGTGGTTTTCCACTTAAATTTTGAGGGTGACTCCAAATCCAGACCTCCATGGGTTGATAAATTTGATTTCCGTTGATAATTTTTGTGTGATTTTGTTGTCAGCACATTCAACTATGTAAAGAAAAAAGTATTTAATAAGATTATTTAATTCATTCAGATCTAGGATGTGTTATTTTAGTGTTCCCTTGATTTTTTTGAGCAGTGTATATATATTTGTCGTCTGAAGGATTTTAAAAATAAAAACCTGTTTATGATTTGTCATTATGGGGTATTGTGTGTAGATTGATGAGGGGAAAAAAACTAATGAATCCATTTTAGAATAAAGCTGTGACATAACAAAATGTGTAAAAGGTCAAGAGGACTGAATGCTGAATGTATATAGATTTTGTTCTGTCTGATATGATGCTCTTCCCCGGTGCAGTTCCATAGAATTTTGATAAATAATATTTTCATGAAATTTTTTGTGATAAAGCTTGCTTCTCCCAGTGATGAAACAGGTGACATACTACAGAGGGAGCAGCTCATTGGATAAATTGGCCAGTATGAAAAGAAAAATGTATGCACTCACTAACTGTAAGTCCCTCTGGATAAGAGCATCTGCTAAATGAAAAATAAATAAAAAATAAACACTAGATGGCGATAACGAGGGGGAAACTGCATGGCAGGGTTGGAAAAGGATTAGTTCATTGTTTTTACCATTGGTTTTAACATATTGTTCTTCCTCTGGTGTCCGTACATGTATTTCATGTGGATTCTCTAGCTCTGTCTTTCTCTAAATCCCTCTGACTTTCTCTAAATCCCTCTGTCTTTTTCTAACCATCACACCCCCCCCGGGCCCTCTCTCTCTCTCTCTCTCTCTCTCTCTCTCTCTGTAGCTCTGCCAGTTTAATAGTGTAGGAGCCCCAGGTGACCCTCTACATGCCCAGACCCATGCCCAGGCCAGTGACTGAGTGCACACAGACATACACACACACACGGTCCCATGGGTGTTACAGGGTCCTGGTTCAGGGGATTAGAGAAGTAGAGACAATGCCAATCTGCTTGCCAGCATGTTCCAAGCAGCCTCAGTGAGTGGGTCTCTCTTCCTCTCTCTGTTCTCTCTATTCTCCTTTGATCTCAGTGACAAGTGTTTCTCTGCTCCTCTGCTGCATCAGACCTGCATCCATCTCAGCCAGTCTGTGCTCGGCGTTTGTGTGTGTGTGTGCACCAGTGGAGGCTGCTGAGGGGAGGACGGCTCATAATAATGTCCAGAATGGAGTTAATGGAATGGCATCAAACACCTGTGTTTGATACCGTTCCATTTGCTCCATTCCAGCCATTACACTCCAATCTAGCCATTATTATGAGCCGTCCTCCCCTCAGCAGCCTCCACTGGTGTGTACTCAGGGACCTCACCCCACCTGTCACATTAGATCCAGCAGAACACCTCTGTCCCGGCCCCCTCTCTCAAGGGCACCTCTCTCCCCTTCTCTCTTTCACTTTCACTCTCTCTCACCTTCTATCTTTGTCCGCCTCCCTTTCTCTCTGACAGTACAGGGTGGTGGAGATGGACGCTGACATTCAGTACATTAAAATGAGTGTGCAGGAAAGTGTGTGCATGTGTGTGTCTGTGTATGCGTGTGTCTGTGTCTGTGCATGCTTGTGTACACTGAGTATACCAAACATTAGGAACACCTTTCTAATATTGAGTTGCACCCCCACCCTTTTGCCCTCAGAACAGCCTCAATTCGTTGGGGCATGGACTCTACAAGGTGTCAAAAGCGTTCCACAGGGATGCTGGCCGATGTTGACTCCAATGCTTCCCACAGTTGTGTCAAGTTGGCTGGATGTCCTTTGGGTGGTGGGCCATTCTTGATACACACGGGAAACTGTTGAGTGTGAAAAACACAGCAGTGTTGCAGTTCATGACACAAACCGCTGCGCCTGGCACCTACTACCGTACCCCGTTCAAAGGCACTTCAATCTTTTGTCTTGCCCATTCACCCTCTGAATGGCACACACACTGCACACAATCCATGTCTCAAAAATCCTTCTTTAACCTGTCTCCTCCCCTTCATCTACACTGATTGAAGTGGATTTAACAAGTGACATCAGTAAGGGATCATAGCTTTCTCCTGGATTCACCTGGTCAGTCTATGTCATGGAAAGAGCAGGTGTTCTTAATGTTTTGTATACTCAGTGTATGCATCATCATGGCTTTGTCCTATTGTCTGAGCCCATGATTCCGAACAACATTTTGACAATCAGGTACTCTCATTCTTCATAATTATGATAATTGGATAATCATTTAATAATCTGTTAATCAGTCCTAAATGGCTATTTGGGTTAAATTTGATAAACCGCTTTAGTGGCCAATCTATCCAGATTAAACCTGGATTATTAAAAACCTCAGGACAATAACAGAATTGAATGGACTGGATTAGGAACAGGAATTATGGAGAGAAAGTCCAGTTTTCGTGTGTGTTTGTGTGTGTGTGTGTATGAGTGTGTGTTGAGCCGAAGCACAGGACCAGCAGGGTATAACCGACCCTCTCTAACACCTCCCTTCATCCCTTTATTCCTCATTGGAGTGTTCTCTCTGTTCTCTCTGTTCTCGTTCTTCCGACAGAGCTCTTCTGCTAAACTAACCCCTCTCTTCAATTCATTTCAAGGGCCTCTGCTTTAGAAAACCTCCCTCTCTCTCTTTCTCTTTTCTCCCCCCCTCCCCTCTCCACCCTCCACCCTCCCTCTGTCTATTCTTTAGCCCAGGGTGGGTAGCTAAGTTTAATGAATTCTCTTTTCTCTCTCAAGTGAGGCACTGAAAGCTGATTTCAGATGATAAGGTGAGAGAGGGGGTTGTTTTTGGGTTGAAGTTTCAACGTTAAACTGGGTGGTTAGGACTGGGATCACTGTTGTGATAATACCACAGGAATAGGATGAAGTTGGCGTAGACACTGACCCTAGGTCATTTTTGCGTATTCCCTCTCTAATAAGGTTGGGATTTAGGGGGAATCTGATCCTAGATCTGTGCCTACCCATAACTACTGAAGCAGACCCAAAGGTACACAACTGTTAGACACGCCATTTGAGGTCACAGTAGATAGACAGGTGTAGGTTTATGAGGGGGAATTGTTTAATCAAATAATAGTCTTAGTGGATGAAAAAACACATTCCATAATGCGTTGTCTCCCATCAGGGCATGATTGTCTGCTTCCTGATTAGAGCTGGCACTACTCTGGGGCACGGTGTAGAAAAGCCAGAGGAGTTCTCTCAGGCCCTCACCCTTCTGCTCTCATAGGGGCACAGGCTGTCAACACATTATTAAGCAGCGAGTGTGTGTGTGTGTGTGTGTG
>NC_059205.1:14828026-14940526 GCF_020615455.1 Coregonus clupeaformis
TCTATTTTGTGAAGTGCACCAGTCCCTCCTGCAGCAAAGCACCCCCACAGCATGATGCTGCCACCCCCGTACTTCACGGTTGGGATGGTGTTCTTCGGCTTGCAAGCAACCCCCTTTTTCCTCCAAACATAACAATGGTTATTATGGCCAAACAGTTCTATTTTTGTTTCATCAGACCAGAGGACATTTCTCCAAAAAGTACGATCTTTGTCCTAATGTGCAGTTGCAAACCGTAGTCTGGCTTTTATATGGCGGTTTTGGAGCAGTGGCTTCTTCCTTGCTGAGCGGCCTTTCAGGTTATGTCGATATAGGACTCATTTTACTGTGGATATAGATACTTTTGTACCTGTTTCCTCCAGCATCTTCACAATGTCCTTTGCTGTTGTTCTGGGATTGATTTGCACTTTTCACACCAAAGTACATTCATCTCTAGGAGACAGAACGCATCTCCTTCCTGAGTGGAATGACGGCTGCTTGGTCCCATGGTGTTTATACTTGCGTACTATTGTTTGTACAGATGAACGTGGTACCTTCAGGTGTTTGGAAATTGCTCCCAAGGATGAACCAGTTTTTTTCTGAGGTCTTGGCTGATTTCTTTTCATTTACCCATGATGTCAAGCAAAGAGGCACTGAGTTTGAAGGTACGCCTTGAAATACATCCACAGGTACACCTCCAATTGACTCAAATGATGTCAATTAGCCTATCAGAAGCCTCTAAAGCCATGACATCATTTTCTGGAATATTCCAAGCTGTTCAAAGGCACAGTCAACTTAGTGTACGTAAACTTCTGACCCACTGGAATTGTGATACAGTGAATTATAAGTGAAATAATCAGTCTGTAAACAATTGTTGGAAAAATTACTTGTGTCATGCACAAAGTAGATGTCCTAACCGACTAGTCAAAACTTTAGTTTGTTAACAAGAAATTTGTGGAGTGGTTGAAAAAATGAGTTTTAATGACTCCAACCTAAGTGTATATAAACTTCTAACTTCAACTGTACATACATACACATACATATACACATACATACATATATATACATATTCTTTAAAAAAATATATTTCCCTTTATTACTTTCCAACCCCACCACCCCTTCCCTAATTGGAGTAAACTAGTGAACAACAACGCGTAGGCCTCTACTTCCAGCTTATACATACTATATACATTTTATGGACACAGTACATTTTACAATAATTCTATTTTGTTTGTTTTTACTCCTGAACTTCCTCAACCCTCAACCTTTCTTATAATTTTCATGATGTCCATCCAGTTTGCTTCTATATGCCATATCTTTCTAACAGTGCTCTTTCACAAAAGCTCTCAACCCATAACCTATATACTTATTATGGACACAGTATGCTTAACATTAGTTCTCTTGTTGTTATTAGTTGTTGTTAGTTGTTATTAGTCCCATCCTTCAGCTCCATTCAACACCTCCCATCTATCTCTTAATACCATCCATATTGGATTTCTATTTGCCATATATTTTTCAACTGTACTGTGATGTTTCACAAAAGTTCTGAACTCTTCTATTCTCATTGTTTCTACAGATTGTAAATTGAAAATAAACATTTTTGCTAAAAGTATTATTATGTTATTGATCGATTGACTATTACTTTTCAGATCACCCCAGTAGTGCTATCTGCAGGGTTAGCTCCAGGTAAATATTGCAATCCTTCAGCCATTCCTGGACCTGTGACCAAAAACAAGCTACAAATGGACAGTACCAAAAGAAATGATCTAATGATTCTGTCTCTTCGCAGCAAAATCTGCAGAGCTGGGAAGATTGTATCCCCCATATAAATAACATTCTATTGGTAGCAATAATTTTGTATAATAATTTAAATTGAAAAATTCTACGTTTTGAATCCGTTGTCGTTTTGCATATCAGTTCATAAACACTATGGCATGGAATCGGTACGTCAAAAATCTCTTCCCAACTTTTTTGCAATCTATATGGGACGGCTTTCAATCTTTTGGTCCTTAAATGAAACTGGTATCTGATGTCCAGAAGTGCTTAGTGGTCATGTGTGATAATAGTATGAACTTTCTGTACAAAACAAGGATAAACACGATAAAAGTCACTATATTGCAAAGTTGGGGTTTAACTTGTAAGATGTCGCCCTTCTCTGTCGGCGCCATCTTCATGAGGTGCTGCTGTATCTCTCAACTCTCTCTCGCTCTCTCGCTCTCTCCCTCTCTCTCTTTCTCTCTGTATGCGTGCATGGGTGCGTGCATCTTAAAGATAATATTTTTGGGTTGGGGACTGGGGCTTGTAGTCTGTAAATATGACTGGCAATTGGTGGTCCTAGTGTAAAGTTGTAATGGGGGACGAGGTTGAGGAGGTTTTGTAGAGAACAGCAGGATTAGTGTTAATCACACTGGTATTCCCCAAGGAGATCGTGAATAGACAATGACAAAGACATGGGAGGTCTGCTGACCACCCCCTCCATCCCCCGACCCCGAGAACTACCCCCTCAGTGACCCCTCTATGACATCTAGACCAGGACTCCTCAACTCTGGGTACATCTAGGATCAGGTCCCCCCTGTCAATGTATTAATTATGATCAGCATTATATCAGCATTTCTACTCTGAGACTCTGTGTGTTGGTTTTCATTATGACCACTTACTCTCATTGACAAGACTCCATTAAATGGCTGTGGCTATTTGAAGTATTCCAGATAACTATTCGGCAGAAAAGTAAGAAGTCGTAGAGCTATTACACAACTGCCTGAACTGTTTTTAGGGTGAAAGGTGCTGTAGTAAGATGCCACATCAGACTCATTAATTGGCTGCTAATGTCTGTCTCAGACTCATTAGTCAGCTTTTAATGTCTGTCAGATGTTACCTGTCTACTGGCAGCGGGGGAGATGGATCACATGACTCGAGTCAGTGGCTTCAGTAATAAGGGGAGCACAGGTTGCCAAATTGGACAGGTGGCTACACCAGGAGAGAGAGGGAGAAAAAAAAGAGGGACTAGGTATTGCTGTATACACAGAGTGTACAAAATATTAAGAACACCTTCCTAATATTGAGTTGCACCCCCCCCTTTTTGCCTTCAGAACAGCCTCAATTCGTCAGGGCATGGATGCTTGCCACAGTTGTGTCAAGTTGGCTGGTGGTGGACCATTCTTGATAAACACGGGAAACTGTTGAGCGTGAAAAACCCAGCAGCATTGCAATTCTTGACACAAACCGGTGCGCCTCGCACCTACCACCATACCTGTTCAAAGGCACTTAAATATTTTGTCTTGCCCATTCACCCTCTGAATGGTACACATACACAATCCATGTCTCAATTGTCTCAAGGCTTAAAAAGCATTATTTAACCTGTCTCCTCCCCTTCATCTACACTGATTGAAGTGGATTTAACAAGTGACATCAATAAGGGATCATAGCTTTCACCTGGATTCACCTGGTCAGTCTATGTCATGGAAAAGCAGGTGTTCTTAATGTTTGGTATACTCAGTGTAAGCTAATTTACGCTGGGGGGACTGCCTGTCACCTCTCTACCAGTACCGGGAACACAAACTTGCATGCACGTACACACACAAAACACGCACACTAGGGTTACCGTGGGAATGCCTCTGGCATTGCGTTGGTCAATGAGGTGATGCATTTAAATGGAAATCCTGAAAGAAATGTAAACCCTGGCTGTGTGTGTGTGTGTGTGTGTGTGTGCGTGCATGCATGCCACTGTGTGTGTGTTTGTATGTCTAAACCCTGTCTCTCTCCACCCAGTCACACACACATTAGGGTACGGTTGGCTGGGTATTAAAGACACCCCACTGCCACTCCCCTGTATAAGACCAGCCGAGATTAGCTAGTTCTATTACCACACTAATCTAGTGACCAAAAGACCACAATGACACCCTACAGAGAGAGGGAGAGAAGGAGGGAGACAGAGGGGAGAATGATTGAACTTAAGCATTAATTCTAACAGGGATTCCATTCTCTTAACATGGTATCTTCAGTGGCAGCCTGCAGAGACAGACGGACAGATTAAGAACTGGTGTCTAGCTTCGTGCTCCAGTCTCCCTCAAACTCTATTAGAATGGGCGAGTGGGTGCACATGTATCTATATGACAGTGTGTTTTGTGTGAGAGGGTTAGTCTGTGGGAGAGAGGAGTGTGTCTAACGCCGTTAACAGGATCAACTCTTCAAAAAGACTGTCCCAGCATATCTGCCCCACACCCCTATCCCACAGGGCAGCTTTGTGTTGGTGTGTGTGCCTATCTCAGATCATAGGCAAAACCCTTGTGTAGAATGTCCACGGTGATTTGCCTGTTGCCTGCAGCTGGCAAGATTTGTATTTAATCCAAAATCAAATATCCCTGATTTGAATGTGAAATTGAGGTTTGGTTTTGTGCAAGCATTTGCTAAAGTGACATATCCCTGAGTACACACTGTGTTGTGCTACTATAGATGATATACTCTATCTTAGTCCCGTCCTTCACCTATGCTGTTCATGTGTGTGCCCGAAGTTCTCTCCTGCTGTGTGAATGTGTGTGTGACAAAGTGTGTATGTGTGTCTCAGTGTGAATGTGTGTGTGACAAAGTGTGTATGTGTGTCTCCGTGTGTGTTTAGCAGATGGCTCTCTCCACACCACAGAACGTTTTAACAGAACGCCTCCAGCACCCTTCACTTTAATCCACCTGGCTTTGCCGCCGGTCAGACCACACCAGTGCACACACTTCCCTTCGTTACACACACACACACACACGTCATACACACACTTCCCAGTCGCACACTCTCCCGCGTCAGCAGCAAAAATATGTTCAGACAGAACTTGCCCATCTCAGTTTGGACATTTATTACAATGCAATATGGCAGTCAGTCATTTTCAATATTCCTATTTTACAATGTACAACCTAGATAATAAGAAGACCATAAATAGAATGAAATGTTTTGTGTACCTGATTTTTTTTCAAACAATAACATTACAAAGACATGTAATACCTACAGTATATGCTAATCGTTGACTAGAAAAAACTAGCTAATACCATTGTTAATGTGTTCATCCTAAATAAAAAGCCATTAAGAGCTTGGCACACATACATTCTATCCTCCCCATATTTCTGGCTTTGCATATCTAAAACCGGTCCTCAAAGACAAGCACGCACACCAGGGTTGAGGTCAATTCCATTTAAATTCCAGTCTATTCAGAAAGTAAACCAAAATCCAATTCCACATTTTCCTCATTGAAAAGCATCGTAAGAGAATTGGAGTTGGAATTTCATTGTACTTTCTGAATTGACAAATTTTAATGGAATTGACCCCAACCCTGACACACACACAACTGTGTGATGCTTCAGAACTACACTTTCTCAGCTCGTCCATTAAGTTGTCGACTTCCAGACGTCCTTCAAATCTTTCAGATCGAACCCAGAGGCCCAAAGCTGTGAAAACAGCCCTTCTGTTCCAGCTGCAGATTTGAAGGCTTTCTGTCACTGTTCCGATGTGATAAACAGCACATTTATACAACAAAAATTACAAAATAGTGACTATCATAGTCATATCAAATGCCTTAGGCCACACTTGGTGGACATTCAATTTGTCCTGTTTTTATTCGTTGAACTATGCTTCACTATTAACTTACAAGTCCTTGTTGATGAATAGATGTAGCACTCATTAGTCCTTGTCTACAAAGCTCAATGGATGGATTACTTCTTAGTGGGAATGGGAGTTGGAGTCCTTCTGGTATAAAGATAAATGGGTAGTGTAGTCCTGAGATGCATATGAGGCAAACTGGAGGTGTCTATTCCGTTTTGAAATGTGTACTGGAGAGAAAACAGTGTCTAAACAGAAAACAATGGCACCACTCTGAACGAGCTACAGACACGTTTCGCGCATGACACAAAATCAATAACAAAAAAAAATGAAAAAAAATCAAGAGCAGATGAAACGTTATTTACACAGACACGTATGTACAAAAAGTAAACAAAAAAGGGGCAAAATGTTCCGTTGGTTCCACTGCAACACTGAGGAAACATCTTCAGCAGCTTCTTCAGCCTCAGGTCAAACCTCAGATCATAGTTCAAAGGTCAAAGGTTATAGGGTTTATAAAAGTGCTGCTTTTCTCTCCTCCGTTCATATTTTCTGTTGTAGTTTTTTGTATGTTGATGTTATTCCTTGTGAAAATCTCATTCTAAAGTGCATGGATAAGGTAAATGGAAATCATAAAAAACAAATTGTTTCAGTTTTGTATCCATTCACTGGCTCAGACAGGAACCATACTGTCTGGCATCTGTTCCTGTATTTGTTGCATGTGGGACAGCAATACCTGCTGCACACTGGCAAGGATCTGGTCCTGGTGGGATCGTGTGATGATTCCTATACTGGCCATGTCCCTGGAAACATGGAATAATTCAATTAGACATGAAGAAGACCATGCACACACCCACACAGAAAGAAAGAAAGAGACAGACAGACAGACAGACAGACAGAGAGGGGGATAGAGGGAGAGAAACAGAGAGAGCGATAGTGATATATATAGAGAGGGGGGGGGGATAGAGACAGAGAGATAGACAGAGAGAAAGAGATAGCGAGAGACAGACAGAGAGAGAGACTCACTGGTGTGTGAGGGTTAGCAGGCTGTCAGGGCTGGTGTATCCAGCAGCAGTGAGGGTGTCTCTGTACATGCCCATCCCTATAGCCTGGAGACAGTCTTCTACTGACCACACTGACACAAACTCTGGACCTACTACAGGCTCCAACAGACTGGGAACAGGTCTGCACAGAGAGATAAAGAAAGAGGATGAGATAGTTATGGTGAGTGAATGTTATGCTGAAAGCACATTGAAAGAGCTTGCAATGAAAGACATTGTGTCCTGTGTGTGTGTGTGTACCGGTCTCCTCCTGTCCTCAGAGTGGTGGTCGGGTTGCGGATGAGTTTATCCAGCATGTTGAGGATCTGTGTGAAGCTGGGTCTGTGTGTTCTCTCTCTCTGCCAGCAGTCTAACATCAGCTGGTGTAAACACACAGGACAGTCCATTGGAGGGGGCAGACGGTAGCCCTCATCTATTGCTTTTATCACCTGGAGAGAGGGGGAGGGAGAGAGAAGAGGGTATAGAGAAAGAGGGTAAGAAAGCATGTTTAACTAACTTAGTCTACAGTGAATACATTTGAAAACATTTCTAAAAACCTGTTTTCGCTTTGTCATTATGGGGTATTGTGTGAAGACTGATGAGGGAAAAAAATATTTAATCAATTTTAGAATAAGGCTGTAACGTAACAAAATGTGGAAAAAGTCAAGGGGTCTGAATACTTTCCGAATGCACTATAACTGTCTAACTTTGCTTCAGTCCACATGAAAAATATTGCACTTTCAGGGGAAAATCCAGTTGAGTTATTGCATAGAAAACACACTTACATCCTGGTTACTCATGTCCCAATATGGTCTCTCTCCATAGGACATCACCTCCCACATGACCACGCCGTAGCTCCAGGTGTCAGAGGATGGGGTGAACTTCCTGTAGGCGATGGCCTCTGGAGAGGTCCATCTGATGGGGATCTTCCCCCCTGGAGAGTGGTATGTCCCAGTCACCTCCTGTAACACATGGGAAGAAAATGAGGAATGCTTTATTTGGATCCACAGTCTAGCATTATAGTGCTAATAAGGACCCACATTTCAAAGGTGAGTGATCTTACAATCATTAAAACATGAACATATCTTACATACTAAATCATTACCCCAGAGTAATAGGCATGTTTGTGTTCTATGTTCTTCCCTGTGTTTCTGTGTTCTTACCCGTGTAGTGTAGGCATTCTCAGGGTCCTCTTGGAGTACACGTGACAGGCCGAAGTCAGACACCTTACACACCAGGTTGCTGTTGACCAGGATGTTGCGGGCAGCCAGGTCTCGGTGAACGTAGCTCATGTCAGACAGATACTTCATGCCCGACGCGATGCCACGCAGCATGCCCACCAACTGGATCACTGTGAACTGACCGTCATGTTTCTAATGGAGAGAGAGAGAGAGAGACTTTAGAACACGTGTCAAACTCATTCCACGGAGGGCTGAGTGTCTACGGGTTTTCATCCTCCCTTGTACTTGATTGATGAATTAAGGTCACTGATTAGTAAGGAACTCCCCTCATCTGGTTTTCTAGGTCTTAATTGAAAGGAAAAACCAAAAACACCCCTGCTTTAGAACATAACACGCAGTACAAAGACTGACAGACAGACACAGACAGACCTTCTTTTTCTCTCTTACCCTGAGGAAGGCGTCGAGAGATCCATTCTCCATGTACTCTGTGATGATCATCACTGGTTTACCTGCACAGGAGTCAAACAAGCAGTGATTAAGACAGGGGGGTGTTCCACAAGGATCAGTTTCGGGTCCTCTGCTTTTTTGTATCTATATAAATGCAGACAGAACCTGTCAATCTCTGCTTGGATTGGTCAAAGTTGCTGTCAATCACTCACAGCGTGTGACCACGCCCTCCAGTCGGATGATGTTCGGGTTGTCGAACTGTCCCATGATGCTGGCCTCAGAGAGGAAGTCCTGCCTCTGTTTGTTGGAGTATGCTGCCTTCAGACTCTTTATGGCCACGTAGATCTCCCTCTTTCCCTGGAGACGCAGACGGCCGCTACACACCTCCCCAAACTCCCCTACAACACACAGCATTAGTATCACACACACCTTCAAACCTCGATGATTTACTGTGAGTTTGTGTGTGTGTGTGTGTGTGAATGTGTGTCAGGCTCCCTTACCGATGCCAATGACCTTCTCTATGTGTATGTTGGAGGCGTCAATCTCTTTGGCAAACTCATGAACCGCCTGGTCCGGGTCCTCATAGGTGAACGGGTCCACGTATATCCTCACATCTACAGATGGAGAAAGGGAAGATGATGGGTTGAGAAAATGAGTTTGAAGGGATGGAGACACAGAATAGAATGGAGTGTGAGTGTGTGTGTGTGTGCATGTGTGGTCTTACCTGGGTTTAGGTGTTTCTCCTCCTCTGAGTCTTGCTTGGCTTGGCTGTATTTGCCCCTCCTGAAAGAAGAGAGGTAGAGGAAGAAGTAGTGAGTGGCACAGAACACACAATGTGAGTGATTGACAGCTACTTTGACCAATCCAAGCAGAGATTGGCTATTTAAGACGAGTAGAAGGGAAGAAGGAGAAGGGGGGATGGAGGGTGGGAAGGAGAGAGAATAGTGCCTCGGGTAATATAGGAAGAAAGGTGTGTTCTTACAGAACCTGTCTGTAACACTACCCATTGTGTCTTTAAGCAGTGTGTCATACCTTGAGAGCCACTCTCAGTAAACGAGAGTGGCTAACACTACCCATTGTGTCTTTAAGCAGTGTGGTCCTCTGTAGCTCAGCTGGTAGAGCACGGCGCTTGTAACGCCAAGGTAGTGGATTCGATCCCCGGGACCACCCATACACCCAAAAAAATTATGCACGCATAACTGTAAGTTGCTTTGGATAAAAGCGTCTGCTAAATGGCATATTAATTATTAATAGTAAAAAGAGGCCTCAAGGGAGAGGTTGTGTGTGAGTGTTTGGAGGCCAGGGGGAAGCCGATACAGTGGCTGTGTTGTTATGGAGACACTAATGATAAATCAGGGACAAGGGGATTACCAGGTGAGCAATCAGTCCTTTAGAAGGACACACTGTCTCCTCTCTAATCCCCCTCCAAAGCCCCAGGTGATACACACACACAGATGTGTGTGTGTTTCTGAGGCTGTGCGTGTTTGTACCTGCGGCTGATGATGAAGACTGCGGTGGAGATGAGCAGTAGAATCACACCTCCGCTGATTGACAGCAGGAGCAGGGTGGAGTTAGCGGCATCACCAATCAGAGGCAAGGGATCTGTCAGGGGGAGGAGACAACAGGTTACAAACAAGGATGTTTTCATTCAAAAACAGGTTACAAAAAATGCAATATCCCTTGCTCAAAAACAGCCGAACAGAATAGAATAGAATACATGTGTTCTACCTGAGTTGGTGGAGAACTCAAAGGGGGCGCTGAACTCTCCGTATCCGGCGGCTGTGCGAGCGCGCACCTGAAACAAGTACACAGTAAGCGGGCTCAGCCCAGTGATGTCAGCACTGCGAGACGCCGTCTTCATGATGCGGTAGGAGCTCTCCTTCTGATCCTGATTGGATGAGAGACAGGAAGAGAGAAACGGGAGGAATGTGTCAATGCCTGAGCAGAAATCTGTGGTCAAATATATGAACCTTTCCAAAATACAGCATAACTTAAATACACCTCATTTTAATTGGCAAGTGTAAAGAAAAGGGGTAACGGATGAGGTCAGGATCCTAAAATGTAACTTGAAGTTGTAGAACAATGTTATCTGTGTGGATCTGGAGTGAAATACCTCTCCCTGTGGACTCTAGGTCTATAATCACAAAACAAGACAAGCAAGGACAAACTGTAGCCACACAATTACAGATCACTCCCGTCTATCTTTCTCTCTGTTTCTCTCCCAACTCCCACAAAATTTTTTTTATCATGTTATCTCCATTTCTCCCTCTCTCTTTTTCCGTGTCAAACACAAGGAATGCTTTGAAGATTGTTTATTGGTTGTTTCATAGGTCTATTGATACCAGTTTAAGCAGATAGCATGTGAACACTCACAAACATGTATAGATACACATAAAATAACAGGAAAAAAAAAAGTGCTATCTAGAACCTAAAAGGGTTCTTTGGCTGTCCCCATAGGAGAACCCTTTGAATAACCCTTTTTGGTTCCAGGTTGAACCCTTTTGGGTTCCATGTAGAACCCTTTCCACATAGGGTTCTACCTGGAACCCAAACTGGTTCTCCTATGGGGACAGCCGAAGAACTCTTTTGGAACCCTTTTTTCTAAGAGTGTAGAATATCTGATTTCTGAACCGCGGTTCCCATGAGGCATCTCACCTTCTCGTAGTACTTGACCTCATACTCCAGGATGACCCCATTGGGACGGTCGGGCTGTTGCCATGCCAATGACACACCATGCCTGGTGACATCACCGGCCTGGATGGATGTAACTGGGGAGGGAGCTGAGTGAGTGAGAGAGGTACACAAGTTGAAGAACTACGACAGAACAAGATATATCATGGCTTCTATGTTTGTGTATTGAATCTCTTGAATAGTTCACCAGAAAATAATGCATAAGACGCAATGGCATAACATCCGCATAACACATTTTGAGTTATAAAAAAACAATTTCCCTGAACGTTTGATGGCAATCACAATGACCCAATTCACCACAGCTGAGTCCTGGGTGACACTTTTACCTTTTCTCTGGGGAACAGGCCACGACCTGTCTCACCTCTTTTCATCCTGTCTTTCTATCCCTTTATCATTGTCTTTCCCACTTCCTTTCTATCCCTTTATCATTGTCTTTCCCACTTCCTTTCTATCCCTTTATCCTTGTCTTTCCCACTTCCTTTCTATCCCTTTATCCTTGTCTTTCCCACTTCCTTTCTATCCCTTTATCATTGTCTTTCCCACTTCCTTTCTATCCCTTTATCATTGTCTTTCCCACTTCCTTTCTATCCCTTTATCCTTGTCTTTCCCACTTCCTTTCTATCCCTTTATCCTTGTCTTTCCCACTTCATTTCTATCCCTTTATCATTGTCTTTCCCACTTCCTTTGTATCCCTTTATCATCGTCTTTCCCACTTCCTTTCTATCCCTTTATCATTGTCTTTCCCACTTCCTTTCTATCCCTTTATCCTTGTCTTTCCCACTTCCTTTCTATCCCTTTATCCTTGTCTTTCCCACTTCCTTTCTATCCCTTTATCATTGTCTTTCCCACTTCCTTTCTATCCCTTTATCCTTGTCTTTCCCACTTCCTTTCTATCCCTTTATCATTGTCTTTCCCACTTCCTTTCTATCCCTTTATCATTGTCTTTCCCACTTCCTTTCTATCCCTTTATCATTGTCTTTCCCACTTCCTTTCTATCCCTTTATCCTTGTCTTTCCCACTTCCTTTCTATCCCTTTATCCTTGTCTTTCCCACTTCCTTTCTATCCCTCTAATATAGTCTTCCTCTTTCTTTTATGTCCCTGTATTATTGTGATAATCCCTCTGACATCCTGAATGTCAGGAGAAGAGGGTTTAGTCTATGTGTTTGTATGGATACAGTATATGATGCTGACTCACTAAAGAGAAAATAGTTATTTCAGAGTGTATGAGTATTGAATGACAACACTGTTTTGCCTTTGAGTAATAGTTCCCAGCCTTCTCATTTTGCACCCAGTAGGTATCATTACGCTACACAAGGAGACAACACACTTCCCAGGTAGTTAGAGCAGCCACTATCTGTGACTCAGAGGCTGCGTTTAGACAGGCAGCCAAATCGGATCTTTTTTTTTTTTCACTCATTGATATTTTGACCAATCAGATCAGCTCTGAAAAAGATCTGATGTGAAAAGATCTGATGTGATTGGTCAAAAGATAAATTAGTGGAAAATATATCAGAATTGGGCTTCGTGTGTAAATGCAGCCAAAGACATTGTAAAGATACTAGAGTGAGTGGGCTGTGTTACAGTTCACATACAGTAAACCACACGAAAAAAAGACATACATAAGCACACACCCCATCTGACTCACACTCCCCGAAGAAGCTAAAATGCAACACCTCGTAAAACTATACAGACATCCTGAATGTAGAGGTGATCAAACGAGCAGACTTTCTCCCCGCACGCACGCACACGCAATCTAAACATCAACATAAACCAATAAGATGATGACATCACTGTGGCATTCTGTTTATGTCACTGAGACAAGTAACTCCTTGAGAGTTTGACACAAACACACTCAGACACGCACACACATAACTCCCATGTACAGTGCCTTCAGAATGTATTCATACCCCTTAACTTATTCCACATTTTGTTACAGCCTGAATTAAAAATGGATTACATGCAAATTTATCGAAAATGAAATACAGAAATATCTCATTTACATAAGTATTCACACGTCTGAGTCAATACTTTGTAGAAACACCTTTGGCAACGATTACAGCTTTAAGTCGTCTTGGGTATGTCCGTATTATGGGCGGAAGGTAGCTTAGTGGTTAAGAGCGTTGTGCCAGTAACTGAAAGGTCGCTGGTTCTAATCCCCGAGCTGACTAGGTGAAAAATCTGTTGATGTGCCCTTGAGCAAGGCACTTAACCCTAATTGCTCCAGTAAGTTGCTCTGGATAAGAGCGTCTGCTAAATGACTAAAATGTAAATATTAGCTTTGCACATCTGGATTTTGGGATTTTCTTCCATTTTCTCAAGCTCTGTTAAGTTAGATGGGGATCAGCGCTGAACAGCAATCTTCAAGTCTTTCCACAGATTTTCAGTGGGATTCAAGTCTGGCCTTTGGCTGGTCCACTCAAGGACTTTCACATTCTTGTTCTGAAGCCATTCTAGCCTTGCTTTGGCTGTATACTTGGGGTCATTGTCCTGTTGGAACGTCCATTCATTGTTCCCTGTATCCTTACCATTCATCCACATAGCATGATGCTTCACGGTAGGGATGGTGTTAGACGGGTGATGTACTGTGTCTGGTTTTATCCAGACATAGCGCTTTGTATTCAGGCCAAAGTGTTTTATCTCATCTCATCAGACCACAGAATCTTTGGCCTTATGCTCTGAGTCTTTCACGTGCCTTTTTGCAAACTCCAGGCGTGCGGTCATGTGACTTTTTCTCAGGAGTGGCTTCCGTCTGGCCACTCTACCATAAAGCCCAGATTGGTGAAGTGCTGTAAAGACGGTTTTTCTTCTGGCAGGTTCTCCCATCTCAGCCAAGGAACTCTGTAGTTCTGTCAGAGTGGTCATTGGGTTCTTGGTCAAGGTCCTTCTTGCCCGGTTGCTCAGTTTGGTCGGACGGCCAGCTCTAGGCAGAGTCTGGGTAGTTCAATTATTTTCCAATTTCCCAATGATGGAGACCATTGTGCTCTTGGAAACTTTCAACACTCTAGAAATTGTTTTATACCCTTCCCCAAATATATGCTTAATCTCGGAGATGTACGGACAGTTCCTTGGAATTCATGGTATAGTTTCTGCTCTGACATGCGCTTCTATAGACAGGGGTGTTTCTTTCTAAATCATGTCCAAACAATTTAATTGGACACATGTGGACTCCAATCAAGTTGTACTGACATCTAAAGGATGATCAAACGAAATTGGATGCACCTGAGCTCAATTTCGAGTGTCATAGCAAAGGGGTGTGAATACTTATGTAAATGTGTTCTTCTGTATTTAATTTTCAATAAAACATTTTTTTTCTAAAAACACCTTTTCCCTTTATGGGGAAGGCTGTAACTGAATACTTTCTGAAGGCACTGTATAGACACACACCACTAGGCACACAAACTTCTTCAAACTTAATCCAATTCACATTCCCACATTAAAGGCTACCTGCTTCACAGACATTCTCACACACACTCGCAAGCACCCCTCAATCCCCCACACCCCATGCAATGGACAGCCTGTGCTTGGCCCCTGAAAACACACAAACTCCCCACCTTACTTACATACTCCTTCACACATAAACTCACCGGCCTGGTTGGTGGTGAGAGTGACAGACACACTCTGTCCTGCCCCTGCAGTGTGGCCCTGGGAGACCCCGTTGCGGGCGCGGATGGTGAAGGTGTAGCGTGTGTGTGCCTGCAGCTCGCTCACACACACTCTGGTGGCCCTTAGGCCACTCTGCTGGGGGGAGAACAGGACGTCTTGACTGCAGGGCAGGCAGAGCTGGGCCCCAAGAGGCTCCTTAAGACCCCCAAGGCTACCAGCTTCTCCAAGTTGACTCCCCATCGGAGTTTGATTCCCGGTTTGACCCTCAGGTCCGTGGCAGAGCAGGCAGTCCACACTGTAGCTGATATCACGTCTCCCTCCGAGCCTGAGGGGGGTGCTCCACTCCAGAACCACTGATGTCTCGTTGACCTCGGAGATCAGCTGCTGCGGAGCAGATGGGGGTTCTGGGATAAATAGCACAGGGAGGTTGAGTTAGAAAATATATTGTGGTTATGGTTAAATATACTTTCCTCTGTGGTACAGTTTTCCGTTATGTTTTGTGTGTGTTGTCTGTTTTCTCAGGCTGACTGGCTGAACCATGTGCTGTATATAGGCATAATTAAGTTTACGACAAACAGACCAAGGTCTCAGTCAGATCACAGTTGCTGAGAGAGAGAGAGAGAGAGAGAGAGAGAGAGAGAGAGAGAGAGAGAGAGAGAGAGAGAGAGAGAGAGAGAGAGAGAGAGAGAGAGAGGGGCAGAAAGTGACATGTAACTGAGGCTGAGCCTGAGGATTATTCATTCGATCGCAATGCCTTATCTCCCATCCAGGACATGGTGGATTAGTCATAAGTCATTGGATCAGTACAGAGGGAGGACTAAGATGAAAGAGACAGAGGGCAAAAAAAGGAAAGAGGAAGGACAAAAGAGAGAAGAGGAATAGAGAGGAGAAAGAGTACAGATGTGTAGACTGATCGATTGATCGACCCCCTGGGGGAAATTGTGTGTGTGTGTGTTCTTACGTGTGCAGGGCATAGATGCAGGGTCACTCTCAGAACGGTAGTATCCCTGGTTGCAGTCACAGACAGTAGCCCCCTCCTTCTCTGAGTGACTGTGTGGAGGACACTTAGAACATGCTCCGTCTGTAGTTACAGCTCTGTTGAAACCAACCTTACATGCTACAGAGAGAGGTGGGATTCCATTAATTTTCATTCATTTACAATCAACAAAGGACAAATGCATTGACATGACAATACTTAGTTTGACATATTCAGAGTGCCCAACCCCCATAGTTGTCAACCCATTAATTAAATACTTAACAACTCTTCTAGAAGTAATTATGTTATTAACTCCTCCTATTTCATTTCCGGGGGTGACCAAGTCATCGCAGTGGTAGTGGTTCAGAATGTGGGAATGACAGAGTGTGTGTAGGGGAGGGGTGGGAGGGTGACAGAGTTTGTGTGTGAAAATGGGGGATGACAGGTGTGTGTGTGTGTGTGTGTGTGTGTGTGTGTGTGTGTGTGTGTGTGTATGACAGAGTGTTTTATGACACTCAACAGTAGAGGAAGTCTTCCCATAGGAATGTCCCGTCTCTGTAATCAACGCTGTCCTAACCATCACTCTCCTTCTGGGAGGCTCTACCTCGCTCACACACTTTCTTTCTCACGCTCTCTCTCTATATTCCTTACCATCTCTCTCTTCTGCCTCTCACACACTCTTCCTTACATGTTCTCTCTCTTCTGCCTCTCACACACTCTTCCTTACATGTTCTCTCTCTTCTGCCTCTCACACACTCTTCCTTACATTTTCTCTCTCTCTCTCTCTCTCTCTCTTCTCTCTCTCAAACACAAAGGAATGCTTTGAAGATTGTTATTGTTTTTTTTATAGCTCAATCGATACCAGTTCAAACACTGATAGCATAAGAACATGCACACACACACACAGATAGGAGCCATTCATATCCGTTAACACTGCTTTTATGGCTGTATGTCAAACACTTTACAGCTGTAGGCCTTGATGTCTACATTTTACATTTGAGTCATTTAGCTAGCAGACGCTCTTTTACAGAACGACTTACAGTAAGTGCATTCATCTTAAGATAGCTAGGTGAGACAGCAACATATCACAGTCGTAGTAAGTACATTTTTCCTCAATAAAGAAGTTCTCTGAAAGTCAGTGCTAGTAAGAAAAGAAAAGTACATGTATTTCTTTGACTGAGCCCAGCTATCAATGAGTGAGTGTATAGGCTACATGCCAAGTTCCGGGTATTATAATATTGTCAGTAGAGGCCTTGTGTGTGTGTGTGTGTGTGTGTGTGTGTGTGTGTGTGTGTGTGTGACACCACAAGGTCATAAACTGTTGAGGGTGGTGGTCTTTGTGAGGGTGCGACAGAGGGGAAAGAGGAGTGGAGAGAAGGAGAGAGAGAGAGAGCGAGCGAGAAAGAGAGCAGCAGTCTACTATAGCCCTCTCTTATGTAGGGTTAATGACACCTTCATAATACCCTTATGAGCTGTCATTCCAGGTCAACGCTCACTCTCCCTTTTCAGCACAAACACACATCATGACACACACAAGCCTTTTCACTTCAGAGAGAGGAATGATGAAAAATCGAGAATATCAGAGACGGAATGAGAAGAGAGAAGGACAGAAAAAAGAAAGAAAGAGTGACGTGAAAAGACTAAGGAGTGTTTATGGCCACTCTCCCTCCCTTTCTTATTCTCCTTCTCTCTCTCTCTCTCTCTCTATCTCTCTCTCTCTCCCTCTCTTTCTTTCACCTTCCCTCTGTTCATTGTGGAGAAAAGGGAGAAAGGCTGGGTGGGATGGAGACAAAGCCAGCTCACAGCATTGAGTCTTGTCCTCCTGCTACAGCTCAATAGCTCACAGTGTGCCAAAATATATGTGCCAGTATGGTTGTATGTGTGCCAGTGTGTTTGTGCATGTGTGTGAGAGAGACAATGTGTGTGTGTTCATGTCAACGGGAGGTCAGGTATCGCGTGTCTCTTTGATGGACAGCCCCTGGGTCATCCATCAGACTCAGAGAGACAGGAGTCCCGCCCCCTGCAGGGCAGGACAGGAATACACACAGTAGGAGTGTGTGTGTGTGAGGGCAGGTGACAGAGGAGGAAGGACAGTAGGACACACACACAAACACACACACTGTAAACAGTCAGATTCTTGGCTTTTGTCTCCAATCTCCTGATGAGAGCAGCTGAAGCTGCTAGCCAAACCCAGCAGGTAGGAGGTAGACAACTCACATTACTCTCTATTATTTCTAAACTCTGTGTGTGTGTGTGTGTGTGTGTGTGTGTGTGTGTGTGTGTGTGTGTGCGTGCGAGAGATCCCTCTCCACTCCTATAGTTTCTCCTTCCCCTTCGCTCTTCATTTTACAGAAAATGCTGAGTTGGGTAGAGTGAGTAAATGAGTGTAGCCTACTACAAACTCTGTAAGGGATAGAGAGAGAGAGAGAGAGAGAGAGGGTAATTGTTGCAGGGGGCTTTTGACATGCTAATATTCTCACTGTCAGTTCCAACCGCCCCTCCCCCAGCATGAGCCTACACACACTAAACACTGTGTGAATGCGAAACTAAATCCACCTAGCCTAGTATGTAACTAGCAGGTCTGGGTGACTGATGGAGGAAGAGGAGAGATGAACTCAAAGACGACAAGTGTCAACACCTTCACAGAGACAAATGCATTACACATACAAACACACAGGGCTGTGTGTGCGTGCGGTGGTGAGGTAGGAGCTAATCCTGGTTTACCCTAAGGGGAAGCCAGGCTGACAGTCAGACATCTCACTCACTCAGAGGAGCCATTTATAATATCTAACTCGACTCTCATACAGATGTCCTGTTGTGTCTAACTACACCACACACTGTGCGTCACTGCAGAGGTGACACACATCTCCTTTGAGGATAATCATAGTTCATCTGGTTAGGAACTCTGGTTTTGTTCACAAACCACAAGAGGTAGTACCGGAACACAAGAGGGATTACGTAATCAGACTAGGTTGCAAAGTTTAAGTAGCTACATTCCGTTACAATTCAGAAGAGCCCCTTGATCACAGAGCAGTGATTGGGACAGCCTTGGGGTCACTACTCTACAATGGTTAACTCTGAAAAACTAATCTCGTTTTCCCCAGGTCTATCGGGCACCCATAACTCCCTCTGATGTCCATCCATGCCTCTCATTTATCACTCCATCCATCCATCACTCCGTCCCTCCCTCTATCCATCACCTAGACAGCTGACAGCTGACACACTGGAACGGTCAGGGGCACTTCTGACTCAGACAGACAGACAAGAGAGCGAGAGAGAGGACAACAGGACAGGGTCATAGAGAAACACACACACACAGGCAGGCACACACACACACTGTATGTAATGAGATGGATTTGCATTTTATCCGGATTTGCATTTGCGCAAAAAATTGAATATGTAAATGACTCGTTCTCCCTTCACCCATCTCATCTCTCTCTCTCTCTCTATCGGACTCACTCGTCTCTCTCGCTCTCTCTCGCTTGCTCTCTTCTCTTCTCTTTCAGTAGACAGGTGATGATCATGTATTCAGTATTCTCCCACAGAGAGAGAGGCAGACAGGATATGAATATTCAGACTGTCAATACCTTTGTTTTACAGAGACAGAAGGAGAAGCAACACCCACAGCAAAGCACTGTGATCACACACACACACACATTTCCAAAAGGAGTCATGTTTTTTTCACGGGACCTTCTATGTGTGTTTTTTTATGGGTTTTATAGTAAAGACGTTATTTAACTGTAAAAATGTATTAGATTTTAATGTGGCATGAACACAACCAGTCATGATATTTTCAACTAATTGTCAAACAAATCACTTCAAAACGTAGGTTACCTTCGCATGTTCGTCCAAAATAATTTCAGCATCCAAACAGTGCACTTGCCAACTTGCCTTCAATTCGCAAGTGGCTGAAGTTATGGCATTTTCGCAATAATGCTAGCTAACTCCTCCGTCACTGTCCGCCCCTCGGCTACTTTTGAAAAAGGTCAAAGGTAATCGAGGAGAGGTGGTGAGGAGAGTGACTTGGACGAAAATGTGCTTGTATGAAATGAGACAGTCCTTCTCCACTCAGAAGTCATTAGGCAAATGACGTTTACAGGAGTGGATAAATGGGTGGATCCCAAAATAAATGTGTAAAGTGATCAAATCTAATGAAGTTAGTTGTGCATAGGGCTGTTGCGGTGACCGTATTACCGCCACACCGACGGTCACGAGTCATGAAGGCAGTCAAATTCCACGTGACCATTTTGTTACGGTAATTAGGCTTCTCCAAGCTCTGATGCTGCTGATGGTCATTAGTAGCCTACCAAACTTGCTAACTGCCTGGTACTCAGCACTCTATTGTCCCTCTGATCACTCTGACTTCAATGCAAATGTAATCGAAAATCTAATCAAACACTTCACGAGAGCCCATGAGCTCATGTTGCGCAACATTTCTATAGGCTATGCAAGACAAACAGAGTGATGGCCTCTACTAAAAAGAGGAGGATCCCATCAGCTTTCTATAGGCTTACTATATTTATTTCTCAACTTTCCTAATATTAAGCACATTGCTTATCTTTACAACAGAAGTATAGCCTACCTGGCTGGCATGAAAATTAACCACGGGAAAAGCGTCCTCCATTCGCTATTTAAGTCCATAGATGACATGTATTTTTTCCCCTGCCCCTGTTTCGAGACAGGTGCATGATAATGGTTTATTCTAAATCAAAACAAATTTCACACATATATTATTTAGTATATGTAAAGACAAGATTAAATCAAGAATGGTCTGACGGGTGACAATATTAACCTATCACTTGTGAATTATATATTATCACTTGTGAATGATGCCCAGTGTAAGGCAAGAAACATTGCCTTTTTTTGGCGATTTTTTAAAATCATAGTCGCACACCTCATGTAGCCTAGCCCATAGGCCTATATGTTTTGATAAGGTTTGTATCACAACTAAAGTGGCCAAATAACTTCTTAAAATTAAGCACATTAATCCGCCTTACAAGGGGTGTAGAGCCTAACTGGCGTACATAAGCAGTACGTGAGTTTCAAGTTTGGGGAAGATCATTTTTCACCATAGAATTGCACCTTTAAAATAAAAGCATTACATTCATAAATCGCATTTGCGGTCACTTTTGATAATGGTGTTTTTGTCCGCTAATGGAACATTTGCGCTTAAAGCCTACTGCTGTATGTGCATTGCTGCGCTTATAATGTGAAGAAATAGCCTAAAAGTTTATCAACATGTTAAGCTAAACGTTCTGATCGGTTGCGTCAGCCACATTGCGTAAATAATGTTTTTTGATGCTAGTGGTTGTATTAATTTTAGCTCTATCGCATCCCACAACTGACCAAGACCATGTTTGGAATATGTATTTCTCACACAGAATAGGTCAACTTTTGTACTATGGGGGATAGAATTTTGACATAGGCTAGTGCTTTTGCTGTTCATTAGGCCTACTCATCTTGTTGGCTGACGAAAAGTACATGTGGACAGTTCTTCCTATATCTTCAATATGCACCTCGGAATTGGATAAGGACGAGCGCAGTTGCGTCCCCGATGTGTCTGTCTTCACTTTTAGCCTGTGAGAAAAACCTGATCATGTGAGGGAGAGCCATGTGAGTGAGAGGTGCTTCTGAACACGCAGCACTCAGGGAGAAGGGCACAACGCAGCACTCCGGGCCAAGGGCACAACAGCCACAGGCCACTGGCCACTGTTGAAAACCTGCTCCAGAGCACTCAGGACCTCAGACTGGGGCGAAGGTTCACCTTCCAACAGGACAACGACCCTAAGCACACAATGACCCTAAGCCAAGACAACGCAGGAGTGGCTTCGGAACAAGTCTCTGAATGTCCTTGAGTGGCCCAGCCAGAGCCTGGACTTGAACCCGATCGAACATCTCTGGAGAGACCTGAAAATAGCTGTGCAGCAACGCTCCCCATCCAACCTGACAGAGCTTGAGAGGATCTGCAGTGAGGAATGGGTGAAACTCACCAAATACAGGTGTGCCAAGCTTGTAGCGTCACACAGACTCGAGGCTGTAATCGCTGCCAAAGGTGCTTCAACAAAGTACTGAGTAAAGGGTCTGAATACTTATGTAAATGTGATATTTCATTTTTTTATTTTTAATAAATTTGCAAAAATGTCTAAAAACCAGTTTTGGGGGGCATTATGGGGTATTGTGTGTAGATTGATGAGGGAAAAAAACGATTTAATAAATTTTAGAATAGGGCTGTAACAAAATGTGGAAAAAGTCAAGGGGTCTGAATACTTTCCGAATGCACTGTATATCACATACAAACACATATACACACTGCAGTAGATAACGCCCACATCCAAACACAGTAACAGCAGCAGATGAGTAACCACAACTGAACAGGCCCTCTAAAAAGGCGGCGTCAAACCTCAAACAAAACTCGAACAAAACGCAGAGATCCTTTTTCATTCCGGAGTCTGGCTGTCCCATTCACATTTAAACCCCCTCTGCTGTCTCTACTCTCCTTCTCTGTCCCTCCCTTGCTTCCTCTCCTCCAAGCCGAATCACAGCTGTCAGAGTTTTGACGTCTTCATCAACCTCGGTCATGACCCTGCCCTTCACAACTTAACAGTGTGTATTTGTGTGTGTGTGTTTGTGAGTGTCTGTCAAAGTTTATGACGGCTTCATCAAGCCTGGTCATGACCCTTCTCTTAAAGGTGTGAATGTGTGTGTGTGTGTGTGTTTGTGTTTGTGTGTGTGTGTGTGGGGGGGGGTAACCTCTCTTATGCTTGTGTTCTCGACCCCGTGTGAGCTCACTGCACCCCCTCTTACACCCCGACATAGCAACAATTGGGGGGCTGGGCTATCATTGATGCCTTATGCCGTAAATGGCCTCCTTATAGAACCCTTTCTCCATTCACAAACAAATCCCTCCTTCCTCTCCGCCCCCTCTCTCTCCAATCTTCCACCTCTCTCCACCCCTCCTCACCACTTAGCATGCCCACATTGAAGATGAACGCGTCTGCGCTTCCCACTATCCACCTTGTATCCTATCCAATGGCACGCAAGGCTGGGAGAGAGGAGCACCTTTTGAACTCTTCCATGGTGGAGGAGGAGGGGGCCGGCATCTCTCTGCATTTCTCTATTTCGCTCTCTGTCTCTTTATAGCACTCTATAGTGCTATAAAGTCTTCTTATCATTCACTGCCTCACTCGGTCTCCGTTTCTCTCTCCATATTGGTCACTCGTCCATTGTTTGCAGTCCGCTAATTGATATGATGGTAAGATTTAACATTGGGTCCAATCGGATGTCAAGCCTGACAGTGCTATGGCAAATCACTAGAGTACTCCAGTCCTGAGTGGGCTGTGTCGACTTAGAGTGGGGCAAAGGAAATACTTAAAAAGAGCTAGTCCTTCACTTCAGTTCAAAGGTGATCAGAGTCAAGGGTCTAGTTAAATCTTGTTAAAGAAAACAGTCTTTAGATGTCATTAACTCTGCTATGGAGAAAGAGAGGTAGGTATGGATGGATGGAGAGAGAGGGATGGAGAGGAAGAGAGAGGGAGGGAGAGAACCTGGTGTCTGTCACATATATAAAAGTTTGATAGCTAGCCTTTTCACTACTATCACACACACACCCTCTGTTCTGTCCGCAGGCCTTTAAAAGTTTTAGCCGTTTGTTATGTAATTAGCCTGCTGGAATGGCCATCATAAATACGATTGTGAGAATAGACCCACAGCTGTATATCATTCCCTACTGAAGCACTGACGCTCAACTGGTGTGTGTGTGTTGAATAGAGACTCTATTCAGAGAGAGTAATGGCGTGCTATAAAACTGTCGTCAGAACGTCTGTTCTCTCCAGTCTCTCCTATTTCCCTCCCTCGATCTTCCAGAGGTCCAAGAGCTGAGGACTTAACTTTAGCTCAGTCGACTAAGTTCATGTGCCCGGGGTTCGATACAATTTCGAAGAAAATGTGGTCATTAAATTAAAAGTAAATCAAATGCCTTACCCTGACAGGCGCCGCCTTTCTCCTCGTATCCCGGGTTACAGGCACACCCACCAATGGGAACCAGCCATTCCCCATCTGCGCCACAATACATCTTGGGCTCCTCCCTCTCCTCTGATTGGTTCACGCACGACCCTCTGACCTCCACTAATGAGGAAGTGTCAGCCCCGGTGTTGGTATCTGGGAAGGTTGCTAAGTTGCGGACAGTGAGGGGGCAGGTTTTGTAGAAGACACGTACAGAAACCAGAGCGATGCAGGCGCCAACATCCTGGAACGCCAGGTAGAAACCCTTCCGGGTTGTGACCTTTACATCACGCACCTCCGTGTTCAGCTTCATGATGCGGTCCCCAATGTCCACCTAATCATCATAATAATAACATAATTACTGATAATAAATAGCGATAAGAACACAACAATGTTACCTCATTGTAATTTTCACATTGAAAAAACATCATCAACACACCGTCAGATCTTAAAATTTAACAAAGAGAGTAAAAACAAACCAAGAGTCCTAACCTGAGTGAAGCTCTCATCGGCTGCCACGGTGTCGATCTTGAGAAAGTTGCTCTCTCTGATGTAGTGCTCTCTGTCGTTGTTAGACTCATAGTAGTAGAGGTTGAAGGTCTCCTTACAGGTGCCGGTGACTCCAGGCAGGCTGTTACAGTCCCGGAGGGTGAACTTGATCTCGACGTAGATGCGTTGCGCTCCAGACCGAGGGATCCAGTCGGTTCTAAGCCAGTTGCTCTGGCTGGGTTCCATCACGTTACACACCTGGTACGTTCTGATGGGGACGTTCTTCTCATCCATGATGCTCACCTCCTCCCACTGGGAACACACACATTCTGATCATTAGACCAAAGTCATTTCTAGTCAATAATCAGCTTCAGTGACTACAAAACCTTCCATGCGTTTATCTTGGATAGTTTATCAAGGACGTTTTATGGAGTTGTATGGTGACCTTGCTTAACTATGGCATCTTATTACCATGGAATAATAATGTGGTTCCCACTCCCTGCTGGTGAGAGCTTTAGACATAACGAGCCAGAGAGTGTGTGTGTGTGTAGAGGAGGGGAGATGTTCTATAGGAGCTGTCATAGAGTATGACTCCAAGTTTTATTCCCTCCTTTGGAGTCTTTGTTGCAGGACAGAAATCACAGCTGTCACAGTCATTAAGCTGTACACTGGCCCCGACTGTGATGTGGAGAGGGGGGTGTGTGTGTGTGTGTGTGTGTGTGTGTGTGTGTAATGGGTAGGGGGGGGTATGCTGGCAATCAAAAGGCTCAGTGCGTGGGGACCAGGACCTTGTCAATCAAGCAGTTCAGTAAAAGAAGTGAGCGCAGGGAGACTGGAGGAGTCAAGGTCACCAATAACTCTTAAACTAACAAAGAGGTTGGAGTGAGTGAAAGTGAGAGTGAGAGAGAGTGAGCATACAAGAAAGAGGGAGATGGAGACTGCAGTAGAATGCAGTCTAGCTTGGACTATACAGTATTTAAAAAAATACTCACCCATAGTATACCTGTGTACACCCATGCATTGCAAACACACATTCTCACTGAAGCAGGACCACTCACCCCTCCTTCTGTTGGACTGGCCGCCCATTTCAGCTCGCCAGGAACTGTCCTTGTGTCCAGTAATGTCTCTGAAACACAGTTACACACAGGTAAGGAAGGTGATTTCCAATTTCCATTGGCAATACATGGAAATGATTCAATCTTCAACTACTCTTGGGCTCAACAAGAGCCCATACATACTGTATTCATTCAGATGCAGATATGGCAAGATAATTATAAGATCGATAAAATATCACAAACAGACAGACTATCTCAAATGTACTGGAACGAATGTATAGATTTTGGGCTACACGTTGTACATATAGCTCGCTCATGACACTGGGTTGGGATTTGGGATAAAACCCGTAGCGCAAAGGCCGTAAATCACAGAACGCTGCTTAAAACGGCACTGTTTAACTTGTCAGAAATTTGAAATTTGTCAGAATATTGAGGTTTAATTTGTGCCCCTGTTCAAATTGCTGTAGGCTGAGTAGGCTACTGCCTGCATGAAATTGAAATTCAGCTAAAACGAAACTGTAAAAGACTGAACCTGATAAAGAAAGATAGTATGGGGGGCAACCGCATACATTTTTTGATTGCAGTGATTGCGATGATCATTCATCATTCTAGGCTTGTGATTAAATTGTTGGATAAAAGTCAAATAAAATAGGAAAAACTGTGCTTTCCTGGCAGCGGTTAGGAACTCCAATTATGTATTCGCGAAATAAGAAATATCAGTTTCCAATAGTGGTCGAATTTGAAGGGAAAAACTGACCCTCAATTAAGAAGGCACGTTAAGTAGCCTAACAAAATATTTCGGAGAACCGTACCCTCCCTTAAGTTAAGGCAAAACAATTCCAAAACACGTATTTCCTTACCTTCGTTAGGTGGATATACTCGAGCGGCTGAAATAACTGTAAACATCCATATAAACGCACAAGTTGTTCTGCAAAAACTCGCAGCCATTTGTGCTGTATTGAAGTGTCTCGGTTTAGCTCCGCGCATCCCTGTTGGAAAACCGTGTGTGTGTGGGAATGATACTCCGAACGCTGTGAGCAAAAGGCAGTCTCTCGCGCTCTTTCTGACGCAGTTGTAGGTATCTTCTCTTCTCTGGTCAGTGGTATCTCGCTGGCATAGGGTGTAAGTGTTTGTAAACGTGTGAGTTGTTGTTTGTCATATGTGTAGATTATGTTGTAATGTCTGCATGTTTTTACTGTGTTACCTGTGTTCCTGGCAATTAAGTCATTTACAGTAGTGTGACAACGTCACACTAAGCCTGCGTCATTGATTCATCATGATGAGCCAATATAACGTGATCGGTTCGATAAATCAACAGTCGAGCTTTTAAGGGAAATTATGAATTATGTGACAAATAATAATCTTTTTTGTTTGGGATTGAATAGGACTAATTTAGGTTATTTAAGTGCTTATTGGTTCAAACAAAAGTGATAGATGAAATATTGTGCTGTTGGCTAGTTATTGTCGTTAAGGAACTGGGAAAAAATGGTTCAATCAACATTGTTTCCACATTATTTCAACCCCCAAAATATATGTGATGACGTTTAATCAACGGTGTAAAACTGTTTCGATTTGCTAAAAGTAATCATTCAACTTTTAAACTAAATTCAATGACATGGTGACCTTTTTTTGTTGATTTCACGTTGAATTCATGTTAGTTGAAATGTAAATCAAAACTAGACGTTGAACTGACATTCTTCCCAGTCAGTAGGTTGCTTGTTGCTTGCTGAATACAATGCCTCACTGAAAAGGGTGGAGGAAAAACATGAGGGAGATAGCGCCCCCTGTCGTTAGCTCATATCTAGCTCTACCTGACGCACTTCCATTGGTGATGGTGATGAATCTCAATAGCCTAAGGCTATGACAACTAACTAATAAGAACTGTGACACTGTCAACATAAAAAGCCAGAGTGGGCTCTTGAACCAGCAACTTTGCTGTTATGGGATAAACGCACTACTGTGCCATAACGATCCAGACCTCTTTGCAAAGGTCATACAATGCTTACATTGACCGTATACAGGTAGTCCACTGAGGCAAGCACGCCACAGCCACTATACACATTCTGTTCTAAAAAAGTCAGACTCCATCCTGTGCAGGCTCTAAAAGCGTAGAGGAAGAACAAAGAGAGGGGTTTGCGTCCACCCACACCTTCTCTCAATGGAGCAGCTGCACAAAGAGACTCAATGGATATCTCTTAAGGGGAAAGACACAGGTCCTTTACTACAGTCTGTTCTAGCTGTTTATCCCACCCAACTTTGAAGTCTACTATCTTTAATTCCATACTATCTACGTCTAATATTGCTTTCAATAGGGTCACACATGTTTGATGTGTTTTGTTTAGAGCTTTACCTAGAGAGCTTGAGATTAGAGGTATTTTAGAGAGTGTGAGAATGTGTGACTTTTATGTGTGTTTGATGTGTAAGGATTGACCTCAATTTAGAGACAGAGGGAGAATGTATCGTGTGTGAGACCTGTATGTGAATTGTATGTGTGTTCGCCATACACTCTCCATCCCAGTGTATGGGGCCTTTCTCAGGTCCGGGCGGGGCCCTTAGTACAGGGTGCTGTGTGTGTGTCTCCAGGGTCCTGTTCTGAACGTCTTTGTGTCATTTCGGTTGCTCAGGCGAAACTATCCCGTCCCCCATAATGCACCATAATGGACCCAGGAAGAGCATCTGTCGCTTTGAGACCGAAACCCATCGCCTCACATCGACCTGTCACTCACCGCCGCCGACCATAATGTCGTTTTCACCACCTTATTTCCCTCCAAACCCACGACAGACTGCGCAATCACAAAGACCCAATTAGCCGAGAGCGGGCGGCAGCTTCGCTCTGGAGCCGGTGTCCAATCACATCGAGCTTTGGAGGGCAGGGGCCTATCGAACGCGGGCGCCAGTGGGCGGACCCTCGCCACGGGGCGGAGGTGACACAGTGACATTATGGAGTCGCAGGCTGTTGTTTAGGCTCGTTTGTGTCAGTGTAGTTTTGATTGATGACCGTCGTGATGGTGTTCCCATTCTCCTGTGGGATTCCCAGGTCTGAAGAGTGAACTCCCACTGCGGCCTCGAGCCTTCGGCCCCCACACACATGTTTTGTTCCCATAGGGCCCCAGATGGCTCCTACTGCCCACACATCTATATTGTGTGTGTGTGTGAGAGAGAGAGTGTGTATGTGTTTGTGTGTGTGTGAGCATCCTTCACCCCCCAGGGATACTCTAGCTTCCTTTAATTACTAGAAAGCCTAAACCCACCAAACCCACTAACCCCCAGAAGAGCTCCTGAAGCCACAGTGA
The DNA here is from genome assembly GCF_020615455.1 of Coregonus clupeaformis. Classification (NCBI taxonomy): domain Eukaryota; kingdom Metazoa; phylum Chordata; class Actinopteri; order Salmoniformes; family Salmonidae; genus Coregonus; species Coregonus clupeaformis. The sequence continues at coordinate 14,856,355 of NC_059205.1, forward strand.
AGTAATCTTGGCCCTCTCCAAACCCCCTCCTCAAATCACCAACTAACTCCTCATGCCTCCCACAGACACACACACCATCAGGTACTCCTAATAGAAGTAGTGGTAAAAGAAATAGTGGCGAGAAGTTCACCGAAGGGCCCTTTTAATATTGTGACAAATATAATCAAAGTCTAACTGCTTTGTAGACACATTGCTGAGAAGGATAGGGGGACGCATGTGTATGGAGAGATATTGGACGTGTTGTGTGTGTGTAAGGAGCTCGGGCAAGGAGATATTTTCAAATAGCATGTCTCCCTCTCGCGCCCTCTCTCTCTCTCTCTCTCTCTCTCTCTCTCTCTCTCTCTCTGTTAGAAACACGACGGTCAGTTCACAGTGATCCAGTTGGTGGGCGTGCTGCATGGCATCGCGTCGGGCATGAAGTACCTGTTTGATATGAGCTACGTTCACCGAGACCTGGCTGCCCGCAACATCCTGGTCAACAGCAATCTGGTCTCTCTCTCTCTCTCTCTCTCTATCTCTCTCTCTCTCTCGCTCTCACTCTCTATGTATGTATGAGCTGCAGGTCTGGTAAAGAAAAGGCTCCAGGGATATAAAATATATGTGGGTGGTTAAGACAGAAGAACAAAGGAAGAGAAGAAGAGGATAGAAGTGTTGCTAGTGGAGCTTCTGTATGGGGCTTTCAAAAAACCTCCTTCTATGTCACGCACACTCCATGAACAAGAGTATGGGTTAATTGACTACACAATTTGTGCTATTATATTGGGGCTCAAACATAGAAAGAGGGTAGTAGATATTTGCAGTTGTGTGTGTATGTTCATGTGTGTGACCAGACCCCACAGTTAACGGAGCATCATTAACATGCCTGAGGCGTAGTGGCGAGACCTAGCGCTCGCTAGCATCTGTCACACCACTCTGAGGGAGCACAGACACACACACACACATAAATATACACACAGCTGACGTGATTCCACTGAGCTTCCGGCTGCTCTGAGGGAGTGCTGGGGGAGAGTTGGCTGAATAAGACTCCAGGTGCATCAAGTTTCGTATGGTGGTCCTCTCCTCTCTTTTCCTTCATATGCTCTGATGAAAGAACTAAAGAGGTCAAAATCACCTTGCAATCTTCTGTCATAATGTATCTGCTGGCATTTGTCTGTTAAGCGTTTGTGTGTGTGTGTAAAAAGGTTTACCATGCCAACAGAGGAAGAAGAGAGCAGCAGGTGTCGTCAATAAACCCAGGAGGAGTGTGTCCTTTTATATGTTTGCTCACTTTGATGCTAAAAGACCACAGACAGGAACCTCTCCCCTCTTTTATTCGCCCTCTCTCCCTCCTCCCTCTCTTTCTATTGCTGTCTTTTCTTATTAGTTTGTGGTAGAAAGATAACTTTTTAAGTGTTAATCTATGTGTGGGTATCTGTGAGTGTGTGAGTCAGTGTGTGTGGTTATGTAAAGTGAAGAGATATGATGCAGAACACGTTTGTTCTCTCCATCCATCCATCTGTTGTGCTGGCGTCTTGTTGTCGGCTTGCTCCTCAGGAACATGGGAACACTTTCTCCCTCTCTCCAACTGGTACACTAAGACAGAATGAACAGATCACTGCAGTCCCAAGGGAAAGAGAGAGACGGGTAGAGTGAGTGAGAAAAATAGAGAGAGAGGCAGTGAGTGACTGAGAAAGAAAGATAGGAAAAAGAGAGAGAGTTGGGGATGGTGGTAGATTCCGTGGTGGTCTTGGTTGTGTCTGTCTGTCAGCACAGTCTGTGATGGCACACCCTCAGGTCACCTGGTGACCCCACAGGCTCCATCCTGCCTCTCACCCCACGTGTATGTGTGTGCGTGTGCGTGTTTGTATGTGTGTGTATGTTTGACCAAACCACATGAAAACTGAAAATACACCTCTCAACATCTCCCTCTCTCGCACACCCTGAGGTCTCCAACACAACTCAAATGGTTGTGTATAACCAACCACTAATACTTCCAAAGTGTGTGTGTCTTGGGTGCGTGTTTGTGTGTGTCCTTACTTCCAGAGGGAATGTACTGTGATTCCCATCTGTCTTGGTAGTTTGTGTCAGTCTGTTGATGGATAATATGTATCAAGGAGAAAGGCTTAGGGCTAGCTACTATTCAACAGCCATTAATTATGTCAGTCAAGAGGATGCTCCGCTGTATGTGTGTGACATTCTAGAATAAGAATCATTGTAATCTAATATCTAAATCTTTGCTGGTAATTCACGCTTAATGACACAGTACTTATTTAATTGGAGAGGAACACAAGCTTCCACTGAAAGTTTAAGACAACGCCTTTGCAGCTTACGTTGCCCCACAGCCCATGCAGGAGAGAGGTGACCAGAGGGCACAGTGTGTGGGTGGACAACTCAAAGGGACCCCCTCCCTCCCGCCTTCCACCATTTTGGGAGGGCGAGTGGGAGAGAGGCCCAAGGCGATACATATGTGGATAGGGAAGACTTTCTTTCTTGCTCACACACACACGTGTTTGCTTGTGCAAACATTTAGCTCTTTTGTGTTGGACATCATTCACGCTGAACTCAAACACACACACACACACACATTACCACTCACATGCCACTGTATGGGAGCACCACAAAATAAACACAGACTCACTTGCCACTGTTACTGAAAACAAACACATGATTACAGGGCACAAGGGCCACAATAAATCAAAGTGCTAGAGGAGGTGGGGAAAGAGGAGGGGAGAAAGAGAGAAAGAGGAAGAGTGAGTGAGCAAAAGAGACAGAGAAAGAGAGAGGGGGTTAAAGGTGTCTTCTCAGAGAAGGTTCTCTCTGTACATCTCTCTGAGTGAGCACAGGGAAGGAAATGAAGTGAACTGTGTTATGAGGTAGATTACTAGGGGATTAGACGTAAACAGATGATTGCACATATCAGGCCCTTGTTGCACTGATGAGACGGGACAGACACACGTGCACACACACGCACGCACGCACGCACGCACGCACGCACGCACGCACGCACGCACGCACGCACGCACGCACGCACACACACACACACACACACACACACACACACACACACACACACACACACACACACACACACACTACAAAGCAGCTCTACACCAGCCCTCTGATAACAAAGCCTTAACTTGGGTACTACATAACAAAGCTTTGAGAGCAGAAAGGAGGGACGAGAACAGTAGACTCTTCCAAAAGGAAGTTGGTTTTGAGATCCGTCACTCGTCACCTTTGACTTCCTGTCTCTGTCTGTCGACAGCCCCCTCCGCCATGTTTGTTCTTTCACATCAAACTAACAACACTCACTCACATACAGGAGGGGGTGAAGGAGGGAAGTGTCAGATAACCAATCATCACTTCTTTCTTTGCCTTATTTATCTCTCCGTTCTTCAAGGATGAGAGGACAACAAGACCCTGTGTTTTGCATGGCAGAGAGAGAGAGACAGGGAGAGACAGACACAAAGATAGACCAACTCACGTAGAGTTCTTCTGAACCTGCTTGATCCATTTGACTTTCTATAGGTATTATTCACCATCTTCTACTGGCTGATTCTACCCCAAACCTGGGAGCTCTGGGTTCAAGGTTATGTCTATTGGTTTGTGCTACACTTATACCTCCCCACCATATTTTCCTCTCTTCTCTCTCCGCCTAAACTGAGGATGATCAAAGCATGGGGCAGACCACCAGATCTCCAAGACTGGGCTCATCAAAGTCACTGATGGTCTACAGATCAGCTAGGAGGCTTGCTCTGATGCCATTGCATTCGGGAGATAGGGTTTATCAGTCCATACCAGGGTTAGAGATAACTGACTGGAGTATACCAAAGGACTCCAGGGGGAGGAGGATGCACAAGGTCAAAGACTGCTGGAAAATGAACACCAGAGCCAGTTAAAGACTGCTGGACAATGAACACTAGAGCCTGTCAGTGCAGATATGACACAGACAGACATGAGAGGGTCAGACAGAGACCAAGAACTTATGTGCCTACCAATGATTTATATATATATACACTACATGACTGCCACCGCGCCTCCATTTTACTACTCCCCCCACCGTTGTAAAAAATATTTTGGAAGCTATAGAAATGCATTTATTAATGTCTACATTCATTTTTACCACGTTTATTCTGTTACAGACCCCTTAACGCGTCAATACTTATAAATTATATTATGTGAGCTAAATACAACAACAACAAAAATATATATATATACACTACCGGTCAAAAGTTTTAGAACACCTAATCATTCAAGGGTTTTTCTTTATTTTTACTATTTTCTACATTGTAGAATAATAGTGAAGACATTAAAACTATGAAATAAAACATATGGAATCATGTAGTAAGTAAAAAAGTGTTAAACAAATCAAAATATATTTTATATTTGAGATTCTTCAAATAGCCACCGCCTTGCTGACAGCTTTGCACACTCTAGGCATTCTCTCAACCAGCTTCATGAGGTAGTCACCTGGAATGCTTTCCTTTATCTTGGCCACATGCTGTAGTGCCAGTACGAGTGCACAGCCCTGTACGTCCTGTGCTGATGCTTCACACAGAGTGTATGGAAATAGGCATTCAGCCAGGACGGGTTGTGTCAGCTCTCCGCTCCAGACCTCCAGTCCGTCTCCACAGTCCAGTCCAGCCTGTTCCTGCTCACCGCACCAAGCCTGTGGTGCGCGTCGCCAGCCCGGTCCGGCCTGTTCCTGCTCCCCGCACCAAGCCTGTGGTGCGCGTCGCCAGCCCGGCCCGGCCTGTTCCTGCCCCTCGCACCAAGCCTGTGGTGCGCGTCGCCAGCCCGGTCCGGCCTGTTCCTGTCCCCCGCACCAAGCCTGTGGTGCGCGTCGCCAGTCCGGCCCGGCCTGTTCCTGCTCCTCGCACCAAGCCTGTGGTGCGCGTCGCCAGCCCGGTCCGGCCTGTTCCTGCTCCCCGCAAAACCAGTGGTGCGTGCGTCAGCCCGGTCCGCTGCTCCCGCCCAAGCCAGTGTGCGCCGTCAGCCCGTCCGGCCCGTTCTGCTCCCCGCAAGCCAGTGGTGCGCGTCGTCACCGGTCCGGCCCGTTCCTGCTCCCCGCACCCAAGCCAGTGGTGTGCGTCGTCAGCCCGGTCCGGCCCATTCCTGCTCCCCGCACCAAGCCAGTGGTGCGCGTCGCCAGCCGGTCCGGCCCGTTCCTGCTCCCCGCACCAAGCCAGTGGTGCGCTCAGTCCGGCACGGTCCGTCCACCGTCGGCGTCGCTGCTCCACTCCGGAGCCAGAGCAATCCGCTCCATCGGTGTCCAGTCCAGCTCCGGCCAGCGGGGCCAGACCAGACCAGGGGCGCTACGGGGGGGTAGAAGGAGAGTGGTGGTCACGCCCGGAGCCGGATCCGCCTCCGAGGCGGAATGCCCACCCGGCCCCTCCCCTGTTGTGTTTGGTTGGCGCGGTCGCAGTCCGCACCTTTGGGGTACTGTCACGCCCTGGCTCTGGGGACTCTTAAATGTTGAGCCAGGGTGTGGACTTGTTATGTTTAGTTTTCTATGGGTTTTGTTCTAGATCGTTTATTTCTATGTTGGCCAGGGTGGTTCCCAATCAGAGACAGCTGTAGCTCGTTGTCTCTGATTGGGGCCCATACTTAGGCAGCCTTTTGGCATTTTAGTTTTGTGGGATCTTGTTCCGTAGGGTTTGTTGTATGACCTAGGACTTCACGTATCGTTTTGTTGTTTTGGTTCGTGTGTACACTTCAATAAAGTATGTACGCCTATCACGCTGTGCCTTGGTCCGCTTCATCATGTAACGATCGTGACAGTCATGCACAAAGTAAATGTCCTAACCGACTTGCCAAAACTATAGTTTGTTAACAAGAAATGTGTGTAATGGTTGAAAAACTAGTTTTAATGACTCCAACCTAAGTGTATGTAAACCTTCGACTTCAACTGTATATAGAAATACATTTTCCTTAAAGTATACTTTTTTTGCGAATACTTATGTTACTGTCCCCACTACAACAAAAACAATACTTAATTACATGTTATTTTGTCCTTGAAACATTTAATTGAAATACTGTAGAATTCCATTCATTCCTGTGGAGGACTGCTTCTTCTGAGGAGTACCAATATGGCCGACCGGTGGCTTCAAACCACTCATTGGCCAATACATAGCAATAGTAATCTAGTGTTTATATACATCATTGGTGTCTACTGACAAATCTAACAATACAGAATGGAATGAGATTATAATAAATCTATTCATGGAGTTGACATAATTTTTTTAATTGAATTAAAATAGTTTGAATTACTGTGCCATATCCCCCTCCACTGGTTATGATAAGAACTACACCATTGACATGGAGCAAAAAGCTGTGGGTGGTGGGTGGTGGGTGGTGGGTGGGTGGGTGGGTGGGTGAAAACCTTGAGATGAGTGTGTTAACATCCTACCTAAGGGCACAGTGAGTCATGCTTTCAGACATCGCTGAGAAGTTCTGATCTTGTTTAAAACAGAAACATGCACCCCCTCCTCCACATCAGCACTCTGTGGTGACAGTTTATGGATGGCATTGCACCATTTCAGTGGACACATATTCAACTGCTGATATAGATATTATCTCAGCAAAAATATATCTGATATTGATATTTTCAATATCAGAAGAGGCATTTGTAGAAGGTCAACACATTGTCCCAAACTCACACCTACACTGTCACTCCCCCACTAATATGTTGTTCAATTGGAGTATTACTAAAATGCATTATGTGAAAAACATTTCATGTAGCTGACCCAAAATCAATAGGCTACTTCTCAGAAATCTGTATGTGGATGACTTTTCAATAGCAGCTGCACATATTGGAGAGTTTAAAGTGGCTTAATGACTAAAAAGCATTCGAAAATCGTCATAGTTGCCACAGCAGTAGCGAATGCTGAGTGCTGTTAAACAATTATTGATTTGAGCTTTTATCAATTGATTTGAAGCTATTAAGCCATATACAACTGTCCAAAACCATGCTTGAAACATGCACTTTCTATTGATCTTCTGTAGTTAGGCCACGTCTTTTCTTTCATAGTGCTACACCAAATTCTGGCCTCAATCGAACCCACATAGTGGTATTTACCCCATAGCTATTTTTCCCATGGCATTTGTTATTGAGACTAATTGAATGTTGAGTGCTGCATGAGAACACTATAATAGCATTTATTTTATCTAGGTCAGGTGATCTGGGTTTGCTCTTGTCAGCTTTCTGCAGGAACACCACTAAATGGGTCATGGTACAGACAAGGGGTTTTGACAACCTGCTATTGCTTCATAACTTCACCACAAACACTCTCATACAGTGGAGGCTGCTGATGGGAGGATGGCTCATAATAATGTCTGGAACGGTATAAATGGAATGGCATCAAACACACGGAAACCACGGAAACCATGTGTTTGATGTATTTGATACCATTCCACTTATTCCGCTCCAGCCATTACCACAAGCCAGTCCTCCCCAATTAAGGTGCCACCAACCTCCTGTGCTCTCATAATATTATTGCTGACAAAGCTGAGCTTGCAAAAGGTCTTTGATTTATGATATTGAATATTAGAGTTTGAATATTATACAGTGGGGAAAAAAAGTATTTAGTCAGCCACCAATTGTGCAAGTTCTCCCACTTAAAAAGATGAGAGAGGCCTGTAATTTTCATCATAGGTACACGTCAACTATGACAGACAAAATGAGGAAAAAAAATCCAGAAAATCACATTGTAGGATTCTTAATGAATTTATTTGCAAATTATGGTGGAAAATAAGTATTTGGTCAATAACAAAAGTTTCTCAATACTTTGTTATATACCCTTTGTTGGCAATGACACAGGTCAAACGTTTTCTGTAAGTCTTCACAAGGTTTTCACACACTTTTGCTGGTATTTTGGCCCATTCCTCCATGCAGATCTCCTCTAGAGCAGTGATGTTTTGGGGCTGTCGCTGGGCAACACAGACTTTCAACTCCCTCCAAAGATTTTCTATGGGGTTGAGATCTGGAGACTGGCTAGGCCACTCCAGGACCTTGAAATGCTTCTTACGAAGCCACTCCTTCGTTGCCCGGGCGGTGTGTTTGGGATCATTGTCATGCTGAAAGACCCAGCCACGTTTCATCTTCAATGCCCTTGCTGATGGAAGGAGGTTTTCACTCAAAATCTCACGATACATGGCCCCATTCATTCTTTCCTTTACACGGATCAGTCGTCCTGGTCCCTTTGCAGAAAAACAGCCCAAAGCATGATGTTTCCACCCCCATGCTTCACAGTAGGTATGGTGTTCTTTGGATGCAACTCAGCATTCTTTGTCCTCCAAACACAACGAGTTGAGTTTTTACCAAAAAGTTCTATTTTGGTTTCATCTGACCATATGACATTCTCCCAATCCTCTTCTGGATCATCCAAATGCACTCTAGCAAACCTCAGACGGGCCTGGACATGTACTGGCTTAAGCAGGGGCACACGTCTGGCACTGCAGGATTTGAGTCCCTGGCGGCGTAGTGTGTTACTGATGGTAGGCTTTGTTACTTTTGGTCCCAGCTCTCTGCAGGTCATTCACTAGGTCCACCGTGTGGTTCTGGGATTTTTGCTCACCGTTCTTGTGATAATTTTGACCCCACGGGGTGAGATCTTGCGTGGAGCCCCAGATCGAGGGAGATTATCAGTGGTCTTGTATGTCTTCCATTTCCTAATAATTGCTCCCACAGTTGATTTCTTCATACCAAGCTGCTTACCTCAGTCTTCCCAGCCTGGTGCAGGTCTACAATTTTGTTTCTGGTGTCCTTTGACAGCTCTTTGGTCTTGGCCATAGTGGAGTTTGGAGTGTGACTGTTTGAGGTTGTGGACAGGTGTCTTTTATACTGATAACAAGTTCAAACAGGTGCCATTAATACAGGTAACGAGTGGAGGACAGAGGAGCCTCTTAAAGAAGAAGTTACAGGTCTGTGAGAGCCAGAAATCTTGCTTGTTTGTAGGTGACCAAATACTTATTTTCCACCATAATTTGCAAATAAATTCATAAAAAATCCTACAATGTGATTTTCTGGATTTTTTTTTCTCAATTTGTCTGTCATAGTTGACGTGTGCCTATGATGAAAATTACAGGCCTCTCTCATCTTTTTAAGTGGGAGAACTTGCACAATTGGTGGCTGACTAAATACTTTTTTTCCCCACTGTACATGACAGCTAAACACTCACTGATCAACAAACCTTTTCATGTCAATGTGGGGTGATGTTACTCTGTTTGGGAAACAAAATGCATACTGCAGTGAAGTCGAGGGGAGCCTGAGTTGGCCTTCAGCATGCAACCGTCTGTCAGCCCAACAATTCATTCGGCCTAGATGTCCGTACCTCTAGATTAAGTCCCTAGATTTGTAAGGACACTACTGTATGTATATCAGTCAAAACACACACCATTCAAGCACCTTTAGGTAAGCACCGTTGATATGACCTTTACCAGGTTATCTGACTGACAACAAATTAGCATACAGCAACAACCAGTGCAACAACGGATATAGGCCCGAACTAAACAGGTCATGTGAACAGGTCATGGACAGTGGTAGAGAACAACATTAACACAATATCTGTGTCACTAAACTGCCCCGTTAGCATCTCTGTCAGCCATGATGCAGAGATGGGCTTCCTGTCCTCAATTTAGTAACCACAGGTTAGGAGTGTATGACATGATTGACACGTATCAGTATCATCCACAAACGCACACATGCACACATCTATTTGTAGGGGTATATACAGTAGGATCAGTCAGTAGGTGTGTTTTGTGAATATTTTCTGGTCCTACGTACCATCACCATGGCTCCCAGATACCTGGAGACAATCCTTTTTCTCTGCTGCGTTGTGACCATGTTCAGTTCTACCTCAGCTGCATGTAAGTTTACCTGGTAACCAATTGACCTGTTTAAGAGTTTGCCCATGTATATGTACCACTTTTGTTTTACCAAGGTCTGATAAGGTCTAGCTGTGAGACCTGCCAACTCTGTTTTGGGGTCATATTGGTTAGGTTAGATCAGATTAGAAGCTTATATTGTAGATCCCAGAATAGATTACAGTGAAATAACATTTTACATTGGTCTGCATGTGTGTGTGGCATGTGGCTGACTGATGTTTGTGTATGTGTTCAGATGGTCCTAGGAAACTTTACTGTTGTGTGGAGTACCAAGAGAAGCCTGTACCCTACCAGCAGATAAAAGGCTACAAACTACAGAGCTCCAAGGAGGTGTGCAACATCAACGCTATCATGTAAGCCCTGAACAAATTATACACACACACACTTTGACCATACTCTTAGAATGTATGCTCATATTTTGTCATCTCTATGAGGTTAAGGTTTAAAGCTACAGTCCTTAATTGAAACAATAACAAAGCCTTCACCCCGCCTCTGTTTTGGTAAAAAGCTGGGGTATAGGCCTGGAGAAATGTAACCTCTCTCAAATTCATAGACAGAGCTATGAATGCAAGGACTGACCCTCCACAATATACAAACTATAGTTTTAACCATGTTGAGGCTATATTGTTTACTTTACATTTACATTGTTTACAAAACAAGCTAATATTTTGGGTTCTGATGGGGTATAACAGGTGAACTAAACTCATGAGGCATTTCTAAGTTATATTCTTCAATAATAAATGGGTATATATCATTAATTTGTAAGTCCAAAAATGTATGTAGCAACTAAGAATTCTAGCTTTAAGTGTGTTTTCTGTTGTAGCTTCTATACCTTGAAGAACAAAAAGGTATGCGCCAGTGTTAAGGACGAATGGGTGAGGAAGGCTCTGGCTCGTCTCAGGTACACAAACACACTCCTCTTAAGACACAGATGCTGCTTATCAACTGTAACACCAGTGTTACACTAGTGTATACTCCTTTATGTTATACCAGGGAAATTGTGTTTTCATAGCTAGTGCTGACAGTGAGGACTTGTGAAGAGCAGAATCAACAACCTCTGCATAATCAAAACAGTTGCTTTGTGATGTGTTAAAGTTCAAATTAGCCACTGTTAAGTACCAGTGGCCTTGCTTTGGCCCCAAGTGAGAGCAGGTCCGCCGGAGCCATAGCCCAGTGAGACAAATGGTGCCGGCCCTCGTAGATAAAAACAGAAAAGTCTGAGCCTTTTGGGTAAAACACTGTGGTAAATCCTGTATGGAAATTTTCCAAAAGCATTCTCACTTTAACTACACACACCAAAATGTCTCAGAACTACAAATACACCAAAACTACAAATACAGCAGTTACAAGACTGGATGTCAATCGAACTTGCCATACGGGTTTTACGCCATGTACAAACTACTGCCTTCCTGAGTTTCATATTCTGTGTCATATGCAGCTTCAAACTGAAGAAGATGTCTGGCAGCAACACTGTGACGGGCAAAACCCCCCACCCCGATCTGAAAGGAACATTCAACCACAGCAACACAACATTCTCCAACATCACCAGTAATCACAACATTCAGTAATGTGGCCATATGATGCAGATATTATTTTAAAATATAATGCATTGCATTGCATTAGTTCTGACGTTTACTGTTGTTAATGATTGTAGTACTATATTCATGCTTAAGCTTACAGGTGTCCTCTGATTCCACAATATAAGCTATTTTAGTCAAAGGCTTCAATGAGTTCTATTTTTCAACATTTAAATGTTGAATGTGTGTTTCTTTTAAGGTCGGCAGAAATAAATAATTTGATATATTGCCAGCCTTGATTATTTATTTGAGTCACATTACTGTAGAACTAGAGCTGACAATGGCATGGACATTAGTTGTGAATGTGATTGTGAATTGAAACATAGATCAACAGTGCAGTGCAGTGCAAAACCATAAACCATCATGACTTCAAATGGCCACCTGATTCACTGAGACAAACCAAGAGCTTGGGAAAATTACTGTATATTTAATCATTTTGAATTATATAAAGCCAATTTATACAATTTTCTCAATTCAGTTAAAGCACAACAAATCCATCATATTATGAGGTGCGTGTATTTGTGTTTAGAAGACGCCGTAGCACATCTGCTGGAAGGTGTCCATGCGTGCCACCTCACAGATGATGTCACCGGTGGCCGTGTCCTTGTCGTCCTCGCTCTCGAGAGGCTTGGGGACCGGGGTGCCCTGCTTAAGGTCATACATCAGCTGGAGGGGACACAACAGTTACAATACAGACCAATATAATCACAATATAGGCCTAGACACAAAATAAACAGGGACACACTCATCCTCTGTTGTGCAATACAAGCTAACAAGGTTTTAGTTGAAAGTAGATGCAGAAACATCACATCACCGCTTCTAATAATATGTCCAAAACAGGTGAAACAATTCCATTATGTGTGTACTCTACCTGGAGGTACTCCTCAAAGTTGATGGACTTGTAGTTGTCCTTGTCTGCCGTATTAAACATCTCTTTTCTGGCCTCCATAGTTGATGCATCATTGACCATGTTCAGAGAAGCGCAACTGTCAGGGGGTAGAGGGAGGTGTCTGTGCTAGCAGTACACACTTTATTCAAGTGTGATGGTTTAAAACCATGACAGAGACTCACAATAAGACTACTAGTAGGCCTACCTCATTATTGTAGATGGAATTTGTATATGTGCTGCCACCTACAGCCACCTAGCATTCAGCTAAATATCACTGAGTAGCCACATGACATCAAAAGTCACATCTGAATGTCCTATGTTCACTCACAACTCGCTGAAGTCCAGCAGGCGGTCTTTGTTGGTGTCAAAAATCTCAAACTGCCATCTCATGTTGAGCAGGTCATCAGCTGTCCAGTGGGGAAACTTGTTCTTCAGATCCAACACACTGGTGTTCCAGTCATAGCTATACTCTGCACGCAGGCAGATACACATGGGTTACATTTATAAAACACAGCAGGCCAAATAATCCACACAAGTAGGCCTTCTAGCTATGTAGGCTATCTTGGTACGCTCTAATGTTAGCTTGTTTGCATTGCATGATGGTATAGCCAAAGATTATTTAGTATGTATAGCCTAGTTAGCCCATTCATAGACGCTAACTCCCTTTAGCGCCTATTGACGATAGTATCGGGGGAGTTTTGTTAAGAGCCCAGACACTTGCTCTAAAAGTTAACCCTCATCGCTTGCGGTACGGTTTTGGAAACATAAGGAACATATCTTTCATATCAGCAAGATTTTTTAAAAGTACAATTACTACACACCATTATAGGGTTAGGGTTCCCACACGGCCATATTTCCATGTTACAGCGCTTGTTTATGGAAAACAGACGGAAGTGAGTCAACTCTTTCACCACAGATGAGAAAGTGCGACATCAGCAGATGTGGTGGATTGAGACGCATCCAATGCAAAAAAACAGATCTCTTAATTTAAACGGAAGCATTTTGATGGGGTTTATTTTATTATGTTACTTAGATTGACGTATGTCAATCGACTCTATGTGGTTAACTTGCCTCCTCCCCGTCATCTACACTGATTGAAGTGGATTTAACAGGTGACATCAATAAGGGATCATAACTTTGACCTGGATTCATCTGGTCAATCTATGTCATGGAAAGACCAGGTGTTCCTAATGTTTTGTACACGCAGTGTATACAGTATGTGATTATTGAAAAAATCTGTACGTTTGCTTTAATATCATCCTAAATGAAGATATTATATTATTTTGCTATATCGAATGAATTTCTATAACACTACTTTCCATGATGTGGACAGTACTATATGTGTTATTACATTACACAAGCTGACATTTTGACCACATCGAATTGGGGGGAATTACAGTGCCTTCAGAAAGTATTCATACCCATTGACTTATTCCACATTTTGTTATGTTACAGCTTGAATTCAAAATGGATTAAATATATTTTTTTACACAGATTTGTTTCTACACTCAATATCCCATAATGGCAAAGTGAAAATATGTTTTTAGAAAATGTTTACTAATTTATTGAAAATGAAATACAGAAATATCTAATTTACATAAGTATTCACAGCCCTGAGTCAATACATGATAGAATCACCTTTGGCAGCGATTACAGCTCGGAGTCTTTCTGGGTAAGTCTCTAAGAGCTTTGCACACCTGTACTGTACAATATTTGCACATTATTATTTTTAAAATTCCTCAAGCTCTGTCCAGTTGGTTTTTGATTATTGCTAGACAGCCATTTTCAAGTCTTGCCATAGATTTTCAAGCCGATATAAGTCAAAACTGTAACTAGGCCATTCAGGAACATTCAATGTCGTCTTGGTAAGCTACTCCAGTGTATACTTGGCCTTGTGTTTTAGGTTATTGTCCTGCTGAAAGGTGAATTTGTCTCCCAGTGTCTGTTGGAAAGCAGAATGAACCATATTTCCCTATAGGATATTGCCTGTGCTTAGCTCTATTCCATTTCTTTTTATCCTAAAAAACTCCCTAGTCCTTGTCGATGACAAGCACTACCCATAACATGATGCAGACACCGCCATGCTTGAAAATATTTAGAGCGGTACACAGTGATGTGTTGTGTTGGATTTGCCCCAAACATAACCAGATTTTTTGCAGTTTTACTTTAGTGCCTTATTGCAAACAGGATGCATGTTTTGGAATATTTTTTATTTTGTACAGGCTTCCTTCTTTTCACTCTGTCATTTAGGTTAGTATTGTGGAGTAACTACAATGTTGTTGATCCATCCTCAGTTTTCTCCTATCACAGCCATTAAACTCTGTAACTGTTTTAAAGTCACCATTGGCCTCATGGTGAAATCCCTGAGCGGTTTCCTTCCTCTCCGGCAACTGAGTTGGGAAGGACACCTGTATCTTTGTAGTGACTGGGTGTATTGATACACCATTCAAAGTGTAATAAAAAAAATCACCATGCTCAAAGGGATATTCAATGTCTGCTTTTTTTTGTTCACCCATCTACCAATAGGTGCCCTTCTTTGCGAGGCATTGGAAAACCTCCCTGATCTTTGTGGTTAAATCTGTGTTTGAAATTCACTGCTCAACTGAGGGACCTTAGAGATAATTGTGTATGTGGGGTACAGAGATGTCATTCAAAAATCATGTTAAACACTATTATTGCACACAGAGTGAGTCCATGCAACTTATTATGTGACTTGTTAAGCACTTGTTACTCCTGAAATTATTTAGGTTTGCCATAACAAAGGGGTTGAATACTTATTGACTCAAAAATTTCGAAAAACCATCATTCCACTTTGACATCATAGGGTATTGTGTGTAGGCCAGTGACACAAAATCTAAATTTTATCCATTTAAAATTCAGGCTGTAACAACAAAATGTGGAAAAAGTCAAGGGGTATGAATACTTTCTAAACGCACTGTACACATTATTTTGACCTCAGATTGGTGATGTTAGTAGAAAAGTGTATAGGCAACACGATGACACAAGATCAATTGCTTAAAACAGATCAATATCTTTGGTTTTGTACTGCTGATTTTGTCAACAGGGGGTCGCAGGACTTACAACTCAGCTATTATTTTATTTCTCAAATGGCACGGATAATTCGGGGCGGTCTCTCTATAAAAGTCACTGGCCACACACCAATACTCTGATTTGACAGTCAAACTATCACTTAAATAGCAACCAACTGTTGTCACTGTTGATATCCTAAGGCGGGTTGTGATTCGTTGAAGTTAACTATCAGAAAAAGTGGTTTGTTCCCTTTTCCGTGATGGCAGCCTCCCGAAATCAACATCCGCCATTCCAAAATATAGATAGAAGACTTCAACAAATTCTCATCTAATCAACCATGTATAGGTTATTCCAAGTTTCCGTGTGGCCTTTGTATAATGTACGTTTATACAACGCATACTACCCAAACGTTTTGCCCCCGTTCTATTGAGTTCAACGTGTAATGATATGAATGATTAACAAGAAAGTGTTGTTACGTTACACTTGCCGCGTTGGCGATCCACTTCAATCAAAACGCAACACTTAAAAATGTAGCTTGTCTTCTACAAGTTGTCCTCTACCAGGGATATACAAATTATTCCCAGATTCTGTATGGTTTTTGAGCTGTGTTAGTTTTAACAGGACGTGCAACCTAATCCCCCCCTCGCTCTATTGATTTGAACTTGATATCGATATGAGTAATTGACAAAACAGTGTTGCGTTTCCCTTTCTGTTTTGGCGACCCCCGTATCAAAATTCAACATTGAAATGTAGCTGACTATCTTCTGCAGGTTGTCCTCTAACCTGTGATGTAAAAAATACCTCCAGTTTCCATGTGGTTTTTTAGTTGTGTTAGTTTCAACAGCATGTACAACCTGATTTCCTCCCTAATCAATATGAGTGATTTATTGTCAATTGTCAAAACAACAGGGTTGTTGGTGCATGTGCAGTTTATAAGGTGCTCGTTTAAAAAAATACAAGTAATATGATTACTATTGTTGTGTAGATAATACATTTTAATGTTTAGGTTTTCAATATATCACAAACTGTTTCTGCATATTGGTTATTGATTTGGACACTTTAAAACTGTGTTTTGACATTGGGCTATTTATTAAAATGTCTTGTCAACAGGAAGCAGCGACAGCATAATTTTCAACAAAAGTTTTAGGAATATAAATGGAACTTTCAACATTAATTTCCAATGGTATGAGTCTAAAAACGTGCTGTGATTGATTTAATTCATGATATACCAGAATTCACCAAAATGGGTTTGCCCTGCCTATGTTTAGATGGAGTATTTGGCTGTTAAGGCTGTATTTCTTCATTATTTTATAGTCCTAGTTAAAATTTCTCTAATGAAAAACGTTTTTTTCATGATTATTGTATTTATTATTATTGTATTTAAAATTTTCTGTGTGTCCCTGATATCACTTTCCACCCTGTTACTATGTAGTAATTCTCCTTTTAGAAAACAGCCCCTTCCCACAATGACATCAAGTTCAGGAAGTATCATAATTTTTTGGGTGGGAAAGCAATGCAACACAAAATATATACACTATATGACCAAAATTATGTGGACACCTGCTCGTCAAACATCTCATTCCAAAATTCCAAAAACAATGGGCATTAATATGGAGTGGGTCCCCCCTTTGCTGCTATAACAGCCTCCACTCTTCTGAGAAGGCCTTCCATTAGATGTTGGAACATTGCTGCGGGGACTTGCTTCCATTCAGCCACAAGAGCATTAGTGATGTCGGGCACTGATGTTGGGCGAGTAGGCCTGGCTCGCAGTCGGCGTTCCTATTCATTCCAAAGGTGTTCGATAGGGTTGAGGTCAGGGCTCTGTGCAGACCAGTCAAGTTCTTCCACACCAATCTCGACAAACCATTTTTGTATGGACCTCAATTTGTGCGCGGGGGCATTGCTGAAACAGGAAAGGGCCTTCCCCAAACTGTTGCCACAAAGTTGGTGATGTTGAAGCGTGATTCATCACTTCAGAGAATGCGTTTCCACTGCTCCAGAATCCAATGGCGGCGAGCTTTACACCACTCCAGCCGACACTTGGCATTGCGCATGGTGATCTTAGGCTTGTGTGCGGCTGCTCTGCCATGGAAACCCATTTCATGAAGCTCCCACGACGAACAGTTCTTGTGCTGACGTTACTTCCAGAGGCAGTTTGGAACTCGGTAGTGAGTGTTGCAACCGAGGACAGACAATTTTTACGCGCTACACGCTTCAGCATTCGGTGGTCCAGTTCTGTGAGTTTGTGTGGCCTACCATTTCGGGGCTGCTGTTGTTGTTGCTAGACGTTTCCACTTCACAATAACAGCACTTACAGTTGACCGGGGCAGCTATAGCAAAGCAGAAATTTGACGAACTGACTTGTTGGAAAGGTGGCATCCTAGGACGGTGCCTCGTTTAAAGTCACTAAGCTCTTTAGTAAGGCCATTCTACTTCCAATGTTTGTCTATGGAGATCGCATGGCTGTGTGCTCAATTTTATACACCTGTCAGCAACGGGCGAGGCTGAAATAGCCAAATCCACAAATTTGAAGGGGTGTCCACATACTTTTGTATTTATAGTGTATATACACTCGGTTGTATCTATTTTTCCATGTTTCATAATGCTAGTCTGTTTGTCTAACTCATACATTTCCACCCTGTTGTTAGGCTAAATTATAGAGAAAATTAATCAAATTTAAAAAATGTTAAATACATTTCATATATACATTAAAATCCTATTCAAGTGTTTACCATTATGATAGCTTAATCTCAATCACCCACAGTGCTATGGCTAATTTAGGTTACAAATTTCAACCCGGTTAGGATTATGCAATGACTGTATAGGATTAATTTTATGCACCTAACAGGGCTTTAACATTATGCAATGACTGTATGGGATTAATTTTATGCACCTAACAGGAATTTAAGTGCCTGAGTTTGACCAATTTGTTTTTGCCTGAAAGTCAAACATGTCCTATTTCTAATAGAATATGTAAAAAATGTAAAATATATAATTTTCCCCCAAAAATTATGAGGTCCAAACTCACTGTCAAATTTGGCGGTCTCTTTGATAGAGCGGATCCTCTGCTGGATCATGTCATATGTGTAGCGCAGATTAATCTCATGCATTTCCATTGCAAAATTCATCTCGTCAGAGTCTGGTGTGGCGTTTGGAAACAAGAATGGTAAACCAGCCATGCACAGGTTACTAATTTAGCTAGCTAGCTAACGTTAACTAGCTAGCTATGTACGTTAACTGTTACGTGTTAGCTAGCTAGCGAACGTTAGCTAGCTACTAAAGGTTGTTGACATTACCTTCATTGAAATCAGGATCAACATAACTTTCTGGCTCTTTCACCAGTGGATATGACAATGACATCCCCATCTTGCAAACTACCCTGGCTAGTTTGCACCTGTCAAGAATACAAGTACAGTACATTTAGGATAGCTGTTAACTGCTGGCCAACTACAGTAGATTAGTAAGTAGCTAGCTAGGTACGTTAACGGTTCCAACTAGTGTATTTTGCATAATCTTTTGAATAATTTTGCTCGCTATTTATTTAGCGAATAACACGATATCTAACTTAGCTAGCTAACGTTATACATTTCTCATCAAACCTCTGTTTCACTTCATTTGATAGACAGGCTCCAGGTGAAATTTAAATAATTTCACTAGCTAGATGGTTAGCTAGCAAGCAAATTACTAGCAACGGTCTGAAAGGTCAGTTTGGAATTTCAGATTTTTGAAAGTAAACGTCAGAATGTCGCGTGTCAAAAAGCCGGTTGATCGAGAAGCTTTTATTCCCTTCATCTAATTTCCTTCACCTGACTGATGTGCAGGACACAACATATTTCCACAGAGTTTTCATTTCTGTTAGGCGTCCACCATATTGCATCAACTATAATGCAACCCTAGAACCTAATGAAACTTCGAAGTCAGTGTAAATGAAAGAGAAGAAATAAGGAAAGGTCACTGTCGACAATTGCAAGTCAAACGATACGTGTTCATACATGTTGAAGGCAAGCTGCAATGCTACGTTGAATCCGCCTGGTGGCGACAACAATCCATAAGTAGAGGCGATTCAGCCAAAGTGTGGTTCAGTATGAAGAAATTAGTATATGGAGTATAAAGCCAATTCATCCATGCAAATGGAGAATTTACAATACGCAGGACTCGTTTTTATAACGCAATGACTACGGGATTGATTATAAGATGGGATAGCAAGGGATTCCGTTGTTTTATTTTGTATAAATATTTGACATACATTCTTACATCTCCATTCTCCATTGGAGCTTTTATTTAAATTTGGAAATAGGCTGTTAACCTTTGACTTTAAGATATACATCACATGACTGAACTGCATGTTAATAGCATATAGCAAACTGCATTTCATACAAAGCCATTCACTCCACATTTAACACCCAATAAATATTTCAACTGGCAATAAATAATAAATACACCAGCTTTTCTCACAATATCTAAATGGCTTTAAATATACCTTCTATAGCATAAATAATTTAATTTAAAAGTTGATAATTTCAATTACAGGTTTAAACAATGCTATCCCTCAAGTTCAGCCAGTGATGATGATGATGATGAAGAACGTCCTCTATGGGGAGGTGGTGGGGGAGGTGGTGGTGGTGTTCTGTGTGTTCAGTAATCTTCTGGACATCCTAGAAGAAACAGCAGCACAGTGAGCATTTCAACGTCTTTCCTTCAACCATTTATTTATTTTACACCCAGTCTTTTCTCTTATGGCCTTTGTGCAAGTCTTTGTGCAGGTCACCTACTCTAGCCAGCCATGAAAATACGTAACAGTGAGTATTACACTATGTATATGAATGAATATGACTGACTATTGATCACTCATTGGGTATATTGTTGATGACTTACTCCAGCTGAAAGAATGTGTGTCGAACCCAGGCCTCTTTCCAATGGCTGCAGATGATCTCTCCATCTTCAGTCTCGAAGCTATGTGGAACACAAGATGACAACATTTAGACAACTGTCCTACTCTTGTCCTAACTCATTCATCTGACTGGAGGTTGTAAATGTGGGCCTATACATTTTATTTGTGAAGTTCTGTTGGGATGGGAGGTTCTTACATGACAGCATTGACGCAGGGAAGGGCCTTTTTCTGAATTCTGGCGCCTATGATGGGTACTGTGATTTTCTGCCTGGAGACCTCTGTGCAGCAGTTGTGAACCTTGTTTGCATCTGAAGAATTAAAGAAGCATATGTGGTTTAGGATAAAATGTTTTAACCCACCACCACCCCCCCGCTCTAATATCTAATTTTATTCCAGAAAATATTGTATTTACAGAGTTAATAAAACACATACTTTGGGCTAAACCAATAACTTTGCCAAGGGTTTCAGATCTCTTGGCATTATCTTAGTTGTTAGATGAACAGATGCAAAGTTGTTGGGTCAAGTCCAACATATCCCCCAAATTCACTACATCAGTAAACTGTACTTACCAGTGTCAGTGGCCGTTAACGAGAGAATGACAGCGAAGAGAGCGAGGCACGCCATTGGTCCGTAGCACAGCTGCATGGTTGCTATAGAGATGTTCTGTAGTGTTCTCAACTGTGTTCTTGTCTGATTCAGAAGGCTAGAACCGGCTGGAGGAGAGGAGATGACTGATCTTTCTTGACCAGAGCCTCAGCTTTTAAACCCTAAAAAGAGGAACCTGATCTAGTCTGTCCGGATCTGTGTTTTTTTTTCAGAGTGAGGGGGACGGGGGACGGGGGGGGGAAACACCCATGAGTGCTTCTGCTTAGTCAGACGTTTCCTGTAAAGATTGCATAATTAAGACCAAGGTGTGCTGATTGAATGATGGTCAGGCCGCTGGCTAGATGGATTCAGGCCTATAGATTTCTCTAGTGTTGGAAAATTTAGCATTTATGTTGGATTTAGGTTAGGGGATGGTTCTTTCATGAGTCCTATAGGGACCTGAATGTGCACGGCCTAGTCCATTGAATCAAAACAAACCCAGGGCTAGGGATTCAGTGGTGAAAATCATATTTGTGGTTAGAAAGTGCCAAGTCCTTTCTACCATGACCAGATTGTGATGTCCGCTGTGCAGCGTTTGGTACTTGGGGTCTGTGTGTGTGTGTATGCACTACACAAAATGTGTAGAATAGCAGGGAATTAGCTTTTAAAAAATTCTCGGCCTCATTGCAAAATATGCAGAATAGTATGACATTAGCTATAAAACTGCAAATTTTTCTATATGTCCCATGGCAAAATGTATAGAATTGCAGGAAATTAGCCCTTGCTCAGACCTTGCAGGTGGGCCCCGCGAAACTGCGGTATGCCACTTTGTGTATTTGTATGTGAATGTGTGGCATGGTGGGGTGACGAGGTCCAAAAGTGAAGATGTCAGCAGATGTGTTTGGGTATGCTGTGAGGTCATGAGATCATGTGCTGGTGACTGCACACATTTCCTCAGCCCTCCTTCCTCCTCTCCCGCCCGCCCTTCCCCTCCCTCTTTCCATCCTTCCTCCCTCCATCCAGATCGGACCATTGCGGTCAGAGCAGGAAAGAGAAAAGAGGAAGAAAGAGGGAGAGTCTTCCGTTCCCTGAAACCAAGTGCACCAGCCTCAGACCACACCAATCCTTTGGGGAAGTTGGGTATGGTTGGCCTAGGGCAGGGAAGGGCAACTTTGATAGGGGTGGGGGACATAAAAAATCTGAACTCATCATGAGGGGCCGCAGTTGCTTGCGGGTCTGCATACCCACATCCATACCCCCCCACATTGCGAGCAAAACATTTTAGTGTCCTCCCTCTTGACAGCTCAGATAAAATTTGAGTTAATTTTGTGCAATTCTACACATTTTGCCATGGGGTGTAGAGAAAATGTTGCAGTTTTAAAACAAGTTTGCTGCAATTCTACACATTTTGCCATGGGGTGTAGAGAAAATGTTGCAGTTTTAAAACAAGTTTGCTGCAATTCTACACATTTTTCCATAGGCTGGAGAGAAATGTTTGCAGTTTTTAATTTGATATCTGAGTGAGACTGACTATCAAAATATTTGTTTTGTTAGCCAGGTTGGTAATTCAACCATAATAACAAGTTTAGATAGACTGTCAGTGACTGGCATAACAAGAGAAAAACAGCAGATGCACAACCAAATTTCGAAATTGCAGCTTGTGTAGTCTACTATTCTAACTCGCAACAGTAAGTTGAGACCCCGACTGAGTAAATAATCATAAATAATAATGATCCGAGGGCCTTCAAATGGTCCACGGGCGGCTAGTTGCCCATCCCTGGCCTAGGGGAAGCTGCTTACCACCACCAGCATCTCATCGGGCAGAAAGGTTCACCTCAACAGTGAATATGGATGATGTATTTTTGCAGTGTGCAGACTGCACTCTTCTGAGCGAAAAGATGACTTTGTGGATAAAAAGGCAACTCATAGTATATGTCGAAACGTATTGCCTTACGCTATTGAGATGCATCCGTCCCATTGATTTCCTTAGAGACAGCGCTGTGTCTGTTTGTGTCACATATGCGTTTGGCGTGACAGGAAACAGGTCGATGGTGTGGGTATTGAGTCACACGTTCGGCCCCCTGGGTTGGATAGTCATGCCTTTCAGGGCACTGCCTGTCTTCAGACTGCATTGGGCAAGGTGTTTTTGGTTGTTGTTGTGGTTGTTGAATAATATAATAATTCAGATAAAGTGCACCCTGAAATGGTGAAAGACAAATTACCAATGTCTTGAATTAATGTTTGAAAATGCCCTCATTCTCTAGTTCTGCATTGTGAATGAAAAGCAGAAGTAGGCCTAAACTTTACCAGCAGTTTGGTCATTCAGATCCGTTTAGCTGAATTAAGGCTATTGCAAAAGTCTTAAGTTTATGAATTAGAAAGAAAATAGAGAGTGTAACAACAGAAGTTCTGCTTTTTTCATGCATTCTCTAAATCCCCATTCATAATCCAGAGTTTGGTCATTGCCAATTTATTAGAGCTTGACCTATCTCTTACCTGGGAATGTCATGCTAGGTTTAGTTTAGATTTAGGTTTATTTTAACATCTTTGTAAATACAGTGTATGCTAAAAAAAATACATAAAATGTGATGTCGCATGCTGTCTAGCAAAGCCTGTATCAATGACTGATCATGACCAATGTTTTTTTGGCTGTGAGATGTAACCTCTCACATACAGTGGGGAAAAAAAGTATTTAGTCAGCCACCAATTGTGCAAGTTCTCCCACTTAAAAAGATGAGAGAGGCCTGTAATTTTCATCATAGGTACACGTCAACTATGACAGACAAAATGAGGAAAAAAAATCCAGAAAATCACATTGTAGGATTTTTAATGAATTTATTTGCAAATTATGGTGGAAAATAAGTATTTGGTCAATAACAAAAGTTTCTCAATACTTTGTTATATACCCTTTGTTGGCAATGACACAGGTCAAACGTTTTCTGTAAGTCTTCACAAGGTTTTCACACACTATTGCTGGTATTTTGGCCCATTCCTCCATGCAGATCTCCTCTAGAGCAGTGATGTTTTGGGGCTGTCGCTGGGCAACACGGACTTTCAACTCCCTCAAAGATTTTCTATGGGGTTGAGATCTGGAGACTCCAGGACCTTGAAATGCTTCTTACGAAGCCACTCCTTCGTTGCCCGGGCGGTGTGTTTGGGATCATTGTCATGCTGAAAGACCCAGCCACGTTTCATCTTCAATGCCCTTGCTGATGGAAGGAGGTTTTCACTCAAAATCTCACGATACATGGCCCCATTCATTCTTTCCTTTACACGGATCAGTCGTCCTGGTCCCTTTGCAGAAAAACAGCCCCAAAGTATGATGTTTTCACTCCCATGCTTCACAGTAGGTATGGTGTTCTTTGGATGCAACTCAGCATTCTTTGTCCTCCAAACACAACGAGTTGAGTTTTTACCAAAAAGTTATATTTTGGTTTCATCTGACCATATGACATTCTCCCAATCCTCTTCTGGATGCACTCTAGCAAACTTCAGACGGGCCTGGACATGTACTGGCTTAAGCAGGGGGACACGTCTAGCACTGCAGGATTTGAGTCCCTGGCGGCGTAGTGTGTTACTGATGGTAGGCTTTGTACTTTGGTCCCAGCTCTCTGCAGGTCATTCACTAGGTCCCCCCGTGTGGTTCTGGGATTTTTGCTCACCGTTCTTGTGATCATTTTGACCCCACGGGGTGAGATCTTGCGTGGAGCCCCAGATCGAGGGAGATTATCAGTGGTCTTGTATGTCTTCCATTTCCTAATAATTGCTCCCACAGTTGATTTCTTCAAACCAAGCTGCTTACCTATTGCAGATTCAGTCTTCCCAGCCTGGTGCAGGTCTACACTTTTGTTTCTGGTGTCCTTTGACAGCTCTTTGGTCTTGGCCATAGTGGAGTTTGGAGTGTGACTGTTTGAGGTTGTGGACAGGTGTCTTTTATACTGATAACAAGTTCAAACAGGTGCCATTAATACAGGTAACGAGTGGAGGACAGAGGAGCCTCTTAAAGAAGAAGTTACAGGTCTGTGAGAGCCAGAAATCTTGCTTGTTTGTAGGTGACCAAATACTTATTTTCCACCATAATTTGCAAATAAATTCATTAAAAATCCTACAATGTGATTTTCTGGATTTTCTTTTCTCAATTTGTCTGTCATAGTTGACGTGTACCTATGATGAAAATTACAGGCCTCTCTCATCTTTTTAAGTGGGAGAACTTGCACAATTGGTGGCTGACTAAATACTTTTTTGCCCCACTGTACTTCAGTTTAGGAAACTCTGTATGAATATATAGTATGTAGCATTCATCTGACCTGACCTCTAACCCACTGCAGTCAGAGCTCTAGAAAACCCTTTATTAATGACTGATGATGATGTATCATATCTAATGCTGTGTCATGGAAAAGTAGAAGTCTCTGTTAGCCAACTGAGGACCTGTAGCTCAGTTGGTAGAGCATGATAGCACTTGCAACGCCAGGATAGTGGTTTTGATTCCTGGGACCACACATACGTAAAATTATATGCACTCATGACTGTATGTCGCTTTGGATAAAAGCATCTGCTAAATGGCATACAGTACCAGTCAAAAGTTTGGACATACCTACTCATTCCAGGGTTTTTCTTTATTTTTACTATTTTCTACATTGTAGAATAATAGTGAAGACATCAAAACTATGAAATCACATATATGGAATGTTAAAAAAGTGTATAACAAATCAAATATATTTGAGATTTGAGATTCTTCAAATAGCCACCCTTTGCCTTGGTGACAGCTTTGCACACTCTTGGCATTCTCTCAACCAGCTTCACCTGGAATGCTTTCCCAAGAGTCTTGAAGAAGTTCCCACATATGCTGAGCACTTGTTGGCTGCTTTTCCTTCACTCTGCGGTCCGACTCATCCCAAACCATCTCAATTGGGTTGAAGTCAGGGGATTGTGGAGGCCAGGTCATCTGATGCAGCACTCCATCACTCTCCTTCTTGGTAAAATAGCCCTTACACAGCCTGGAGGTGTGTTGGGTCATTGTCCTGTTGAAAAACAAATGATAGTCCCACTAAGCCCAAACCAGATGGGATGGCGTATCGCTGCAGAATGCTATGGTAGCCATGCTGTTTATGTGTGCCTTGAATTCTAAATAAATCACAGACAGTGTCACCAGCAAAGCACCCCCACACAATAACACCTCCTCTTCCGTGCTTTACGGTGGGAAATACACATGCAGAGATAATCCGTTCACCCACACCGTGTCTCACAAAGCCACGGCGGTTGGAACCAAAAATCTCCAATTTGGACTCCAGACCAAAGGACAAATTTCCACCGGTCTAATGTCCATTGCTCGTGTTTCTTGGCCCAAGCAGGTCTCTTCTTCTTATTGGTGTCCTTTAGTAGTGGTTTCTTTGCAGCAATTCGGCCTGATTCACACAGTCTCCTCTGAACAGTTGATGTTGAGATGTGTCTGTTACTTGAACTCTGTGAAGCATTTATTTGGGCTGTAATTTCTGAGGCTGGTAACTCATATGAACTTATCCTCTGCAGCAGAGGTAACTCTGGGTCTTCCATTCCTGTTGTGGTCCTCATAAGAGCCAGTTTCATCATAGTGCTTGATGGTTTTTGCGACTGCACTTGAAGAAACTTTGAAAGTTCTTGAAATGTTCCGTATTGACTGACCTTCATGTCTTAAAGTAATGATGGAGTGTCGTTTCTCTTTGCTTATTTGAGCTGTTCTTGCCATAATATGGACTTGGTCTTTTACCAAATAGGGCTATCTTCTGTATACCCCCCCCTACCTTTTCACAACACAACTGATTGGCTCAAACGCATTAATTCCACAAATTAACTTTTAAGAAGGCACACCTGTTAATTGAAATGCATTCCAGGTGACTACCTCATGAAGCTGGTTGAGATAATTTTATATTTTTTATTTTATTTCACCTTTATTTAACCAGGTAAGCCAGTTGAGAACAAGTTCTCATTTACAACTGCGACCTGGCCAAGATAAAGCAAAGCAGTGCGATTAAAAACAACAACACAGAGTTACATATGGGGTAAAAAAACACAAAGTCCAAAAATACAACAGAAAATATATATACAGTGTGTGCAAATGTAGCAAGGTATGGAGGTAAGGCAATAAATAGGCTATAGTGCAAAATAATTACAATTAGTATTAACACTGGAATGCTAGATGTGCAAGAGATTATGTGCAAATAGAGATACTGGGGTGCAAAAGAGCAAAATAAATAACAATATAGGGATGAGGTAGTTGGGTGGGCTAATTTCAGATGGGCTGTGTACAGGTGCAGTGATCGGTAAGGTGCTCTGACAACTGATGCTTAAAGTTAGTGAGGGAGATAAGAGTCTCCAGCTTCAGAGATTTTTGCAATTCGTTCCAGTCATTGGCAGCAGAGAACTGGAAGGAATGGCGGCCAAAGGAGGTGTTGTCTTTGGGGATGACCAGTGAGATATACCTGCTGGAGCGCAGACTACGGGTGGGTGCTGCTATGGTGACCAATGAGCTAAGATAAGGCGGGGATTTGCCTAGCAGTGATTTATAGATGGCCTGCAGCCAGTGGGTTTGACGACGAACATGTAGTGAGGACCAGCCAACAAGAGCGTACAGGTCACAGTGGTGGGTAGTGTATGGGGCTTTGGAGACAAAACGGATGGCACTGTGATAGACTACATCCAATTTGCTGAGTAGAGTGTTGGAGACTATTTTGTAAATGACATCGCCGAAGTCAAGGATCGGTAGGATAGTCAGTTTTACGAGGGCATGTTTGGCAGCATGAGTGAAGGAGGCTTTGTTGCGAAATAGGAATCCGATTCTAGATTTAACTTTGGATTGGAGATTCTTAATGTGAATCTGGAAGGAGAGTTTACAGTCTAACCAGACACCTAGGTATTTGTAGTTGTCCACATACTAGGTCAGACCCGTCGAGAGTAGTGATTCTAGTCGGGTGGGCGGGTGCCAGCAGCGTTCGACTGAAGAGCATGCATTTAGTTTTACTAGTGTTTAAGAGCAGTTGGAGGCTACTGAAGGAGTGTTGTATGGCATTGAAGCTTGTTTGGAGGTTTGTTAACACAGTGTCCAATGAAGGGCCAGATGTATACAAAATGGTGTCGTCTGCGTAGAGGTGGATCTGAGAGTCACCAGCAGCAAGAGCGACATCATTGATATACACAGAGAAAAGTGTCGGCCCAAGAATTGAACCCTGTGGCACCCCCATAGAGACTGCCATAGGTCCAGACAACAGGCCCTCCGATTTGACACATTGAACTCTATCTGAGAAGTAGTTGGTGAACCAGGCGAGGCAGTCATTTGAGAAACCAAGGCTATTTAGTCTTCCAAAAAGAATGCGGTGGTTGACAGAGTCGAAAGCCTTGGCCAGGTCAATGAAGACGGCTGCACACTACTGTCTATTATCAATCGCGGTTATAATATCGTTTAGGACCTTGAGCGTGGCTGAAGTGCACCCATGACCAGCTCGGAAACCGGATTGCATAGCGGAGAAGGTACGGTGGGATTCGAAATGGTCGGTGATCTGTTTGTTAACTTGGCTTTCAAATACTTTCGAAAGGCAGGGCAGGATGGATATAGGTCTGTAACAGTTTGGATCTAGAGTGTCACCCCCTTTGAAGAGGGGGATGACCGCGGCAGCTTTCCAATCTCTGGGGATCTCAGACGTTATGAAAGAGAGGTTGAACAGGCTAGTAATAGGGGCGACAATTTCGGCGGCTAGTTTTAGAAAGAAAGGGTCCAGATTGTCTAGCCCAGCTGATTTGTAGGGGTCCAGATTTTGCAGCTCTTTCAGAACATCAGCTGTCTGAATTTGTGTGAAGGAGAAGCGGGTGGGGCATGGGCAAGTTGCAGCGGAGGGTGCAGAGTTGGTGGCCGGGGTAGTGGTAGCCAGGTGGAAAGCATGGCCAGCCGTAGCAAAATGCTTGTTGAAATTCTCGATTATTGTAGATTTATCGGTGGTGATAGTGTTTCCTAGCCTCAGTGCAGTGGGCAGCTGGGAGGAAGTGCTCTTATTCTCCATGGACTTTACAGTGTCCCAAAACTTTTTGGAGTTAGTGCTACAGGATGCACATTTCTGTTTGAAAAAGTTAGCCTTTGCTTTCCTGACTGCTTGTGTATATTGGTTCCTAACTTCCCTGAAAAGTTGCATATCGTGGGGGCTATTTGATGCTAATGCAGTACGCCACAGGATGTTTTTGTGCTGGTCAAGGGCAGTGAAGTCTGAGGAGAATCAGAGGCTATATCTGTTCTTAGTTCTGTATTTTTTGAATGGGGCATGTTTATTTAAGATTGAGAGGAAATTACTTTTAAAGAACAACCAGGCATCCTCTACTGACGGAATGAGATCTGTATCCATCCAGGATACCTGGGCCAGGTCAATTAGGAAGGCCTGCTCGCTAAAGTGTTTTAGGGAGCGTTTGACAGTGATGAGGGGTGGTTGTTTGACCGCGGACCCGTTACGGACGCAGGCAATAAGGCAGTGATCGCTGAGATCCTGGTTGAAGACAGCGGAGGTGTATTTAGAGGGTAAGTTAGTCAGGATGATATCAATGAGGGTACCCATGTTTACGGATTTAGGGTTGTACCTGGTAGGTTTGTTGATAATTTGTGTGAGATTGAGGGCATCTAGTTTGGATTGTAGGATGGCCGGGGTGTTAAGCATATCCCAATTTAGGTCACCAAGCAGTACGAACTCTGAGGATAAATGGGGGGCAATCAATTCACATATGGTGTCCAGGGCACAGCTGGGGGCTGAGGGGGGTCTGTAGCAAGCGGCAACAGTGAGAGACTTATTTCTGGAAAGGTGGATTTTTAGAAGTAGAAGCTCAAACTGTTTGGGCACAGACCTGGATAGTATGATAGAGCTCTGCAGGCTATTTCTACAGTAGATTGCAACTCCACCCCCTTTGGCAGTTCTATCTAGACGGAAAATGTTATAGTTGGGGATGGACATTTCAGAATTTTTGGTGGCCTTCCTAAGCCAGGATTCAGACACTGCTAGAACATCAGGGTTGGCGGAGTGTGCTAACGCAGTGAATAACTCAAACTTAGGAAGTAGACTTCTGATATTAACATGCAAGAAACCAAGGCTTTTGCGATTACAGAAGTCAACAAATGATAGCGCCTGGGGAGTAGGAGTGATACTGAGGGCTGCAGGGCCTGTGTTAGCCTCTACATCACCAGAGGAACAGAGGAGGACTAAATAAGGATACGGCTAAAGGCTTTAAGAACTGGTCTTCTAGTGCGTTGGGTACATAGAATAAAGGGGGCAGATTTCCGGCCGTTGTAGAAAAGATTCAGGGCATTATGTACAGACAAGGATATGGAAGGATATGAGTAAAGTGGAGGTAAACCTAAGCGTTGGGTAACAATGAAAGAGATAGCATCACTGGAGGCACCGATTGAGTCGGTCTCCGCGTGTATGGGGGGTGGGACAAAGGAGCTATCTAAGGCAGGTTTAGCTGGGCTGGGGGATCTACAGTGAAATAGTACAATTAGAAATAACCGAAACAGCAATAAGCAAACCATATTGACATGGGAGAGAGGCATAAAGCAATCACAGGTGTAATTTGAGAGAGCTAAGACAATAGCTGGTAATGACGACACAGTTTGGGCTGAGGCTAAACATAAACAGGATGCGGTACCGTAAAAAAGAACAGTCCAGCAGGCATCAGCTGTATAGCTGAGTTATCATAAGGTCAGGTGAACAGCAATAGGATAGTTCGGAGGTAGTTCGGGGGCTGCTAAAGCACTAGCGAGCAAGAGGCCACGGCTAGCGTGTGCTAGCAGGCCGGGGCTAGCAGATGGAATCTTCGTGGTCGACGTCGTAACGGGAAGCCTGTTGTAACCACATCAGACGATTTCGTCGGCAGACCAGTCGTGTAGGATCGGCGGGGCCATGTGTGTGCAAAGCTGTCATCAAGGCAAAGGGTGGCTATTTGAAGAATCTCAAATATAAAATGTATTTTGATTTGTTTAACACTTTTTTGGTTACTACATGATTCCATATGAGTTATTTCATAGTTTTGATGTCTTTACTATTATTCTACAATGTAAAGAATAGTAAAAATAAAGAAAAACCCTTGAATGAGTAGGTGGGTCCAAACTTTTGACTGGTGCTGTGTATTATATGATTATGATGATGATTATATGATTATATGATTATATTATTATTCAATTGATGTCTGTCTGACCACACCCAGTTGGGTCCAAGGTTGGGGTCAATTCCAATTAAACTTAAAATTCCACCTAGTATAATAAATGGACTGCGTGACTTGTTTTAAGTCATTTTTACTTGTATTTATATATTTCCTGAATCGGGAATTGAATTCTTGGAATGTACCTAACATTGGAATTGAGAGGAATTGAATAATCTCTGAATTCAGAGACTGACCAGGAATTTGAATTGAATTAAGTGGAATTCACAGTGAGGGGGAATTGAACTAGAATTGCATTTGTGGAATGAACCCCAACCCTGGTTGAGTTATTTACTTCAATGCCCCTTTCTGACTATCGTGTGCAACCTTTTATCCATCCTCTATTGCATTCAGTGTCCAGATTTGCTGGAAGTTTAAGTTATCCGTAGAATGCCTATTTTATGGCTTGAAGAGAACTAGTTTGGAAATGACTATCTCCATGCTTACCCATTCATTTGCACACAAAAATGAATGGGAGGGAAGGACAAGAGAGAGAGAGGAAGTGATGGTCAGAGTGTCCCAATGTCTCTCCCACCATAGGAATCCCCAGACAGACAGAAATAGACCTGACAGGGAGATACAGTAAGTCACAACGTCTGTTATATGATGCAATACAGCCAGCGAGAATTGCATTGCAGTTGAGTTCAGCACAGATACAGTATGTTAAATATGACTTAGCCCTTATAACCTGAAGGTACATTAACATAGACTAGCCCTGAGGCTATACTCTCTGTGTCTCTCAGCCGGAGAGCAACCCCCGGGCTTGGAACCGAAGCCTGTGTGGGTGTGTGTATGGGCAACATGCAGTGTGTATTTTTTAGCACACATTGGCTGTGATAACGGACTATAGAGTTCCAATCTCTCCTACACACTGAGTTCACCTACAGTACATGTTTGTGGTTAGACTACACCTCTGCTGTCTGCTCTTTCTCTCCATCTCTCTGTCTTTCTCTCTCGCTTTCTCTCTCTCTCTCTCTCTCTTTCTCTCTTTCTCTTTCTCTTTCTCTCTCTCTCTATTCTCTCTCTCTCTCTATTCTCTCTCTCTCTCTCTCTCTCTCTTTCTCTCTCGTTTTCTCTCTCTATTCTCTCTCTCTCTCTCTCTCTCTCTCTCTCTCTCTCTCTCTCAATTCAATTCAATTCAATATACTTTATTGACATGGCAAGTAAAATGACTTACATTGTCAAAGTATAGATATAACAAAAATATTGGATTTTTTCTTCCTCTTTTATAGTTTCAAATTCTTTGTACTGAATGATAATTTTGGGAAAGAAAGATTCTCTTAGGTCTGAGTATTTGTCACAGTGTAATAGGAAATGCAGCTCTGTCTCTACCTCTCCCCGGGGGCAGAGTGAGCACAGCCTGTCCTCTCTGGGCAGCCAGGTTTGCCTGTGACGACCGGTCTCTATAGCCAGACTGTGCTCACTGAGTCTGTACCTAGTCATTGTTGTCATTGCTTTGTGATGATTTGGTTGGGCCAGATTTTCTAAGTGCTGTCCTGAGGCTCTATGAGGTTGGTTTTGGTTAGTGAACTGAGCCTCAGAACCAGCTGGCTGAGGGGACTCTTCTCTTGTTTCATCTCTTGACATAGTAGAGCTGTGTGATGGAATGTTTTGAGGTCACTTGTTTTTAGATGGTTGTAAAATTTGATGGCTCTTTTTTCTATTCGAATAATCTCTCTCTCTCTCTCTCGTTTTCTCTCTCTCTATTCTCTCTCTCTCTCTCTCTCTCTCTCTCTCTCTCTCTCTCTCTCTCTCTCTTTCTCTCTCATTTTCTCTCTCTATTCTCTCTCTCTCTCTCTCTCTCTATTCTCTCCCTATTCTCTCTCTCTCTCTCTCTCTCTCTCTCTCTCTCTCTCTCTCTCTCTCTCTCTCTCTCTCTCTCTCTCTCTCTCTCTCTCTCTCTCTCTCTCTATTCCCCCCCTGTCTCTCTCTCTATTCTCTCTCTCTCTCTATTCTCTCTCTCTCTCTTTCTCTCTCTCTCTCTCTCTCTCTCTCTCTCTCTCTCTCTCTCTCTCTCTCTCTCTCTCTCTCGTCCTCATTCTCTTTTGCACAGATGCATACATACATGCACGACCCCTCATATTTAAACTGTTTACACTGTGTTACGGTGTCTGCCTTATTTGCATGAACCGTAAGAATAGGACACACAATCAATCTCTTTCTGTAGCTACTTTAAATGCTTGTTACTGTTCAGTAGTTGTGTTGCTATTTCATGCAAACAATGGTGGAATGACTGAGTTGACCACAACGACCACCAACACTACCCCCACTTCCTTTCTTATAAGCCCCTGTCTTATCTTCCCCTCTCTCTTTCTCTTCCTGTCCCCTCCCTCAGCCCCATCACCGTTCTGTTCTTACCCTGTCACACCTAGGCCCTGGGTAAAGAACATTTCATAACACATCATAAACCAGTGGAAAGTGCGTGCGTGTGTTTTTGTGTAAGTGGATCAGAGAGGTCTAAATAATCTGTGGTTGGAGAGATGAGTAGCTCCACCCTTCAGATAAAACTCTAACTCAGAACCCACAGCAACAGAAAACATATCTCTGATAATAACCAATGATTCATCTGGTCAGTGATAACCATTACTTTCAGATATGACACCTGCAAACAATAATGAGTTGTTAGGATGTCCCCGGGATGTCACGAAATGGTCGCCTAAAGTCGTCAGGACATTGTGTCATGGTCCCCTGGAGGTTTTGTCTAGTTCTCGGTTGGTCCCAGGGATGTCCCCGAGGACGTTTTTTGGACGCTCTTGGGACATTGTGTCATGGTCCCCTGGAGGTTTTTCTCCAGTTCCCGGTTTGTCGTCACCTGATGGTTGCAAAGAAACGTTCTACTAACAAACAAACAAACATTTTACCCAGGGCACGCGCACCCTAGTTTCATTACACATCACCCCTTTTTACTCTTGCCATGCCCATTAAGGTCCTGATTGGTGAACCACTGATGAATGTGTAGGGGACTTCTGAAATTTGACAGACATTGTGGCACAGCAGAAAGATCAGCGCACACTAAAATCCAGAGGTTGTGAGTTGAAATCCAATGTGGGGTCATATTGAAAAGTCAGTGCAAAGTGATCATGTCAAATGTAATCATATTGTCATTGATTGAAGATTTTACACTATTTTAGCTGAACAGTGTACCAGTTACCTTAAAACCCCCATACCATTTCATTACTTTACTTATAATGGTTTGGGACTCCTGGGACCATCACGTGACAAAAACCTCCAGGGGACCATGACACAATGTCCCAAGAACGTTAAGGGGACCTTCAGGGGGCTGAAGAACACTTACATTTACATTTACATTTTAGTCATTTAGCAGACGCTCTTATCCAGAGCGACTTACAGGAGCAATTAGGGTTAAGTGCCTTGCTCAAGGGCACATTTACGTCATTTAGCAGACGCTCTTATCCAGAGCGACTTACAAATTGGTGCATTCACCCTATAGCCAGTGGGATAACCACTTTACACTTTTTTTTTGGGGGGGGTGGTGGAAGGATTACTTTATCCTATCCCAGGTATTCTTTAAAGAGGTGGGGTTTCAAATGTCTCCGGAAGGTGGTGAGTGACTCCGCTGTCCTGGCGTCGTGAGGGAGCTTGTTCCACCATTGGGGTGCCAGAGCAGCGAACAGTTTTGACTGGGCTGAGCGGGAACTATGCTTCCGCAGAGGAAGGGGAGCCAGCAGGCCAGAGGTGGATGAACGCAATGCCCTCGTTTGGGTGTAGGGACTGATCAGAGCCCGAAGGTACGGAGGTGCCGTTCCCCTCACTGCTCCATAGGCAAGCACCATGGTCTTGTAACGGATGCGAGCTTCAACTGGAAGCCAGTGGAGTGTGCGGAGGAGGGGGGTGACGTGAGAGAACTTGGGAAGGTTGAACACCAGACGGGCTGCGGCATTCTGGATGAGTTGTAGGGGTTTAATGGCACAGGCAGGGAGGCCAGCCAACAGCGAGTTGCAGTAATCCAGACGGGAGATGACAAGTGCCTGGATTAGGACCTGTGCCGCTTCCTGTGTAAGGCAGGGTCGTACTCTCCGAATGTTGTAGAGCATGAACCTGCAGGATCGGGTCACCGCCTTGATGTTAGCGGAGAACGACAGGGTGTTGTCCAGGGTCACGCCAAGGCTCTTCGCACTCTGGGAGGAGGACACAACGGAGTTGTCAACCGTGATGGCGAGATCATGGAACGGGCAGTCCTTCCCCGGGAGGAAGAGCAGCTCCGTCTTGCCAGGGTTCAGCTTGAGGTGGTGATCCGTCATCCATACTGATATGTCTGCCAGACATGCAGAGATGCGATTCGCCACCTGGTTATCAGAAGGGGGGAAAGGAGAAGATTAGTTGTGTATCGTCAGCGTAGCAATGATAGGAGAGGCCATGTGAGGATATGACAGAGCCAAGTGACTTGGTGTATAGGGAGAATAGGAGAGGTCCTAGAACTGAGCCCTGGGGGACACCAGTGGTGAGAGCACGTGGTGCGGAGACAGCTTCTCGCCACGCCACTTGGTAGGAGCGACCGGTCAGGTAGGACGCAATCCAGGGAGTGAGCCGCGCCGGAGATGCCCAGCTCGGAGAGGGTGGAGAGGAGGATCTGATGGTTCACAGTATCAAAGGCAGCAGACAGGTCTAGAAGGACAAGAGCAGAGGAGAGAGAGTTAGCTTTAGCAGTGCGGAGAGCCTCCGTGACACAGAGAAGAGCAGTCTCAGTTGAATGACCAGTCCTGAAACCTGACTGGTTTGGATCAAGAAGGTCATTCTGAGAGAGATAGCAAGAGAGTTGGCTAAAGACGGCACGCTCAATAGTTTTGGAAAGAAAAGAAAGAAGGGATACTGGTCTGTAGTTGTTGACATCAGTGGGATCGAGTGTTGGTTTTTTGAGAAGGGGTGCAACTCTCGCTCTCTTGAAGACGGAAGGGACATGGCCAGCGGTCAAGGATGAGTTGATCAGCGAGGTGAGGTAGGGGAGAAGGTCACCGGAGATGGTCTGGAGAAGAGAGGAGGGGATGGGGTCAAGCGGGCAGGTTGTTGGGCGGCCTGCAGTCACAAGTCGCAGGATTTTATCTGGAGAGAGAGGGGAGAAAGAAGTCAGAGCATAGGGTAGGGCAGTGTGAGTAGGACCAGCAGTGTCATTAGACTTAACAAACGAGGATCGGATGTCGTCAACCTTCTTTTCAAAGTGGTTGACGAAGTCATCCACAGAGAGAGAGGAGGGGGGGAGGATTCAGCAGGGAGGAAAATGTGGCAAAGAGCATCCTAGGGTTAGAGGCAGATGCTTGGAATTTAGAGTGGTAGAAAGTGGCCTTAGCAGCAGAAACAGATGAAGAAAATATAGAGAGGAGGGAGTGAAAAGATGCCAGGTCGGCAGGGAGTTTAGTTTTCTTCCATTTCCGCTCTGCTGCCCGGAGCTCTGTTCTGTGAGCTCGCAATGAGTCATCAAGCCACGGAGCTGGAGGGGAGGACCGAGCCGGCCGGGAGGATAGGGGACACAGAGAGTCAAAGGATGCAGAAAGGGAGGAGAGGAGGGTTGAGGAGGCAGAATCAGGAGATTGGAGGGAGAAGGATTGAGCAGAGGGAAGAGATGATAGGATGGAAGAGGAGAGAGTAGTGGGAGAGAGAGAGCGAAGGTTGCGGCGGCGCATTACCATCTGTGTAGGGGCAGAGTGAGTAGTGTTGGAGGAGAGCGAGAGAGAAAAGGAAACAAAGTAGTGGTCGGAGACATGGAGGGGAGTTGCAGTGAGATTAGTAGAAGAGCAGCATCTAGTAAAGATGAGGTCAAGCGTATTGCCTGCCTTGTGAGTAGGGGGTGACGGTGAGAGGGTGAGGTCAAAAGAGGAGAGGAGTGGAAAGAAGGAGGCAGAGAGAAATGAGTCAAATGTGGACGTAGGGAGGTTGAAATCCCCCAAAACTGTGAGGGGTGAGCCATCCTCAGGAAAGGAACTTATCAAGGCGTCAAGCTCATTGATGAACTCTCCAAGGGAACCTGGAGGGCGATAGATGACAAGGATATTAAGCTTAAATGGGCTAGTGACTGTGACAGCATGGAATTCAAATGAGGAGATAGACAGATGGGTTAGGGGAAAAATTGAGAATGTCCACTTGGGAGAGATGAGGATTCCTGTGCCACCACCCCTCTGACCAGATGCTCTCGGGGTATGCGAGAACACATGGTCAGACGAGGAGAGAGCAGTAGGAGTAGCAGTGTTTTCAGTGGTAATCCATGTTTCCGTCAGCGCCAGGAAGTCGAGGGACTGGAGGTTAGCATAGGCTGGGATGAAGTCAGCTTTGTTGGCAGCAGAACGGCAGTTCCAGAGGCTGCCTGAGACCTGGAACTCCAGGTGTGGGGTGCGTGCAGGGACCACCAGGTTAGAGAGGCAGCAGCCACGCGGTGTGAGGCGTTTGTGTAGCCTGTGCAGAGAGGAGAGAACAGGGATAGGCAGAGGCATAGTTGACAGGCTGTAGCAAATGGCTACAATAATGCAGAGGAGATCGGAATGAAATGAACTAAACATCTGGGAGAGGAGAGAGCAGGGCCTCCCTCACCAAAACTTCCACCTCAGAAACTATAATTGTTTCACTGAACCACCCGAACAAAAACTCTCCCAACTTCCACCTTTAGAAATCAGAATTGTTGTGAACCACAGCGGTTCAATGTTTCAAGGAATAGACTCAACCCACTTTATTCAGCTAGCTAACTATGACACTATAGCTAACTAGCATGCTAGCATCCAATAACACACAGTTTAGCACCAACACTTGGTCACAACAAACCACCAATAGTGTGTTAACACACTAAACAGATAATTCGTGTCCGTGTCTAGTTCCTTTCATAACGCAGCAATAATTAAACGTTGGCTAGCTAGCACAAATATATTGTATTTAGCTGCCACAGTACAGCACACAATGGCTACTGTGTTGACTCTGTTCGAAAAAACGGCTAGCTAGCTAGCTTCGTGCTACACCCGGCACCGCCGAAAACAATGCTAACCTACAATAACTACCCACAACAGCCCACGATGCCTAACTATGACACCATAGCTAACTAGCATGCTAGCATCCAATAACACACAGTTTAGCACCAATACTTGGTTACAACAAACTACCAATAGTGTGTTAACACACTAAACAGATAATTCGTGTCCGTGTCTAGTTCCTTTCATAACGCAGCAATAATTAAACGTTGGCTAGCTAGCACAAGTATATTGTATTTAGCTACTACAGTACAGTTAGCTGGTCGTGTTGGCTAGCTAGCAATGGCTACTGTGTTGACTTTGTTTGAAAAACGGCTAGCTAGCTAGCTTCGTGCTACACCCGGCACCGCCGAAAACAATGCTAACCTACAATAACTACCCACAACAGCCCACGATGCCTAACTATGGCGCCATAGCTAACTAGCATGCTAGCATCCAATAAAACACAGTTTAGCACCAATACTTGGTTACAACAAACTACCAATAGTGTGTTAACACACTAAACAGATAATTCGTGTCCGTGTCTAGTTCCTTTCATAACGCAGCAAAAATTAAACGTTGGCTAGCTAGCACAAATATATTGTATTTAGCTACTGCAGTACAGTTAGCTGGTCGTGTTGGCTAGCTAGCAATGGCTACTGTGTTGACTTTGTTTGAAAAAACGGCTAGCTAGCTAGCTTCGTGCTGCGGGCCTATCTACAATACCTAACTACAATCTAAATACATAATTAAGCCTTACTCGACAAAGCCCAAGCTATGTATAAAGCCAAACTTACCCGACGCCAGCTAACATTTGTCTTCTGCAATCAGTAGGTGTAATTAAGTACAGTAGCTACTAACTACCTAACGTTGATGGCTCAGATAATGAGGTTAGAAAAACGGCTGAATGGTCGGTAGCTAGCTGGCTTAATTACAGGTACTCTTAAGCGTGAAATAACATTGGAAACAACTCTCCACCGTTGCTAAACGTTACCAGTAGCTACCCGCTAGCTAGCTAGCCTCGTGCTTCGCCGGGCTCCGCCGTAAACAATACTTACCTACAATAATTACCTACGGAAACCTACAATAACTACCTAAATAACTACCTACAATACCTAACTACAACTACCTACCTACGATCTAAATACATGGTTTAAGCTTTACTCAACACCATATAA
This sequence comes from Coregonus clupeaformis, assembly GCF_020615455.1. Taxonomy (NCBI): domain Eukaryota; kingdom Metazoa; phylum Chordata; class Actinopteri; order Salmoniformes; family Salmonidae; genus Coregonus; species Coregonus clupeaformis. The sequence goes on from NC_059205.1 coordinate 14,895,522, forward strand.
GAAGCCAAGCTTACCTCCTGCTAGAGAAAACACAACCTCTCAACCTTTCCCGACCACAGCCGCAGTGCTTGTGACCTGTGACTTGTGACCTGTGCTTAACAAGCGGCACACACTCCATCACAGGCTTTCAAATGACTGCCTCTTTTCCTCAACTTTTCCACCTGTTTTGTGCCTCTTTCTTTGACCACAGACACATCATAACCAGTGGAACAGGGTGTGTTTTTGTGTAAGTGGAACAGAGAGGTCTAAATAATCTGTGGTTGGAGAGATGAGTAGCTCCCCTCTTCAGGAAAGACTCTACCTCAGAACCTACAGCAACAGAAAACACATATCTAATAATAACCAATAATTCATCTGGTCAGTGATAACCTTTACTTTCAGATAATATGACTAGGGGTTTTCGCTGTCAGTTTACCTTCCAAGTGATGGTCACCATGGTGCATAACAACATAATAGGAGTTGGACTATCATCGTAGTATTTGTATGGCCAAGCAGAATATTTGGAGGAAATATCATTACCATACTACAGATTAGTCTTGACATTTTCAAACTGGACACAAACAGTATTTACATGACAAACACTAACATGCTTATTTACTCATAATAAACTATTATTAGATTTGTTATTTGTTATTAATGTATTTATTACCTAGTAAACTGTTTCTAAATCAGTTAAGATAAATACATTGTAACAGTAATGTGCTTGGTTTGATATTAGTTGACTCTACAGGTATTTTTTACTGCTGCAAACCTTTGATATAAAGAGAAAAGTTAATTGACAACTTCTAATTTGACCCTTGTGGTAACTGACTCACTCTCACACAGTGACAGGTTGAAGTTTCAGTTTTAATAGTATCTTCCACAGTACTGCCACTACTGGGTGTGCAGTACATTATTCACAGTTAGTCCGGGTTAGTTAATGGATTGTTTTACATCCCACTTAAGACACATTTTCCATTTGGATGTGACGCCTCTGAAAATGTCCTCCCTTGCATTCTCACCCTATCTTGTGCTTAGCCTCAAATGCTACATGGGCCTTTCATTAAACAGTCTCACTAACACTAATACTAAGACACAGTCATGCATGTTATCATGACATTTCTTACCAAAACACAGCACTCACCACCACTATGGAAACCTGACCTGTCACCAGTGATGAGAAAGTGAGAGTGGGGGAGACAGGCCTCATGGTTAGGGGGTCTGTGGGAGGAAACCAGTGTGTGATGCTCTCTGAGTGTAGGAAAAGTATTTGCATATGGGTATGTTGTGTCTCTCCATATGAGGTTGGTGGGCTTAAAAAGAGCTGCAGTTCTGGTGAGTCACACATCTGACTGCAGACTCAGAGCCAGTGCTATAGACAGAATGAAGGCCCTCCTCTCTCTCCTGCTTCTCTTCACCACCACTCTACTGATGTCCACTACTTCTGCTCAAGGTGTGTGTGTGTTCTCTTATCATGTATTTGATTAGATCGTGTTAGATTTCACTTAAGATGTTTGTTTTAGCATTGGAAGCAAATTGATGATAATGGAAATCCATGGTGATGGTGAGAAAATAATATGATGCTTTATAAGTACAGTGTAAATGAATGATGGTGATGATGAACATGATAATGCAACTCTTCTCTCTCTCTTGTAGCCGGTGGACCAGTAATCCCCTGCTGTATGGAGATTAAAGGCACTACGGTGCACCGCGACAAGATCAAGTTCTACTACCTACAGGACACAGCCATGTGTAACATCAAGGCAGTGATGTAAGTGCTTATAACCGTACATAGGTGTTTATACCATGGCATTGTTGAATATTCGTTTCTGATTGACTTGAAGGGCATTCTAAAGCATGCATGATTTCCTTATAATGCATGGTATATCAGCACGATAGAATTCAATGGCTAGTTCATTCTTGCACATTCTACTACTACTAAGTCGAATTGAAAATATTAACGTTATTGGCATTGTTGAATTAGATTTTCAGAATAGCAAGCAAGGACTGATGATTTGGTCAGCTAAACTAGCAAGTCTGTTTGTTTGGTTACCAAGGCAACTACAGTCACTATTTAGTGAGCTTTCTAGCTACTTCAGTGGATGTTGAACACATTTCTACCTGCAAATGAACATATTTCTAGCGACAAATGTGTTAAATTATAGCAATGGTATAAAAGGGAAAATCAACTCGGGCTCTATGCCTCCACTAGCGCGTTGTTGAACACCCCTCCATGTTGTTCATTTTCTGTTGATTATCCCTTACTTATTTCAGCTGTTATGAATGCAGTATATATACGCACTATGAATGCATTCATAATGCATTATACCCAGATGGACAATTGGTTCATAGAAAGCATGACGTTTTTGAGTGTGTATCTGTTGTGACCGGTCTAATTGTTTTTTAAACCTGTTCTTTCCCCAGGTTTGTCACAGTGAAAGGCATACGGATCTGCTCTGACCCTTCCAACCCCTGGGCAAAGAAAACCATGCAGTACCTGAACAAGAAGAACAAGCCTCACACACCTCAAAAACATCACATCACCTCAACTACTACTACTACTACAACCACCACTATCCCACAACTTGCGAAAAACAACCCTCACAAAACAACATTTTCAGCTCACAACCCCAAAATTGCTTCTCAATGGTCAACAACTCACCACAAGACATAGAAGAACATTGAATTTTCCAGTTCATAGTACATCAGACTATTGACTTTGAATGTTTGAATATTTTCAATATGCAGCTATTATAACAATTATGTCACTTTAATGAATATCTTTATATATTTATAAATTATTAAATCGAATTTACTTCCACAGTGAATTTGATGACTGCTGGCTATTTGCCAGTATGCCTAAACAATGTATAATGTTTCTTATTAAAATAATGGTTTTAAATTGCCGATTTGTTGTCCTCTGTCATCCAATGGGATATCCAGCATGCGGTGAGGGTTCTGGTGCAAAATGGCTGCCATTCATCACCCAGGTGTGTGCTAGACATTAGTAATGGATGAGCAGCACTTTACAATACTATAAGTGAAAAAAGTGATATAAAAGCAACCCATTCCAATGATTAAGAGGAGTAAGTTAAGAAAAGCAGATATTGATGTTAAAGGTGACATTTTCTGCTGATTACTGTAGCTGTGGATATTAGTCACTTTGTTTCACAACTGATGACCTACCCATAAGTTCCATGATCGTCACATCTGGCCATGCTAGAAAGGACAGATGGATAGACACAAATGTTACACAAATGCGATTAACCCCAAACCTGAACTATAACCTTACCCTGAATTTGACCTCTTACCCTAATTGATAAAGAACAAGCTCTACCTAGTACCTAGTAAATCTGACCATATTAACACTATTGCCCAGTCTAGCATGGTCATCTAGTGACCTCTGTGTTTCAACCATAGAGTTAGAACCAGACTGTGCATTCTAGAATTAGACTAAGAATTATATTTCAATGGCTCCAAGAGAGAGGGAAAGCTGTGGAGTGGGTCTCAAGATGGGGGCCATCTTGTTTCAACTGTATCAGTGTACACTGTAAAACATGGCTGGAGCTCCAGTGGAGCAATCGGTTAGTGTCTACACTAACAGTGGCGGTGGATGTTAAATAGGTTACTACATGTGGGAAGAGAGAAAGTTAACACTGTATCTCTGTTAACCGTAGGGTTTTTGGGGGCTTGGCTGCTGTGGAGTAGGTATGAGTGTTTGAGGTGTAGTGGATGCTCTAGTATACCACAGCGGATTTTCCCCTCCCCTCTGTACAGCCACTTACTAACACCTCCATTTCTGTTTCCACCTCTGTAAAGTCACATCATTCTGTGCACTATGAATACTATTACATGTATGGTTGTGTGTAAGTCACACAATATACAGTATGTGCCAGCTATGAGTTTCTTTGGATAAAAGCATCTGTTAATATTACCATTATTATTGTATTGTATAATTCCTCTTGTATGTACAGTACCCTCGTTGGGTGTCTTGAAAGGCACTTAAAGCAAACTGTACATTCATTATGACTCCGACTATTAATGAAAATAATTTACATAAAAGCACTTTCTTCTTGAGGGAGATTAGAAAACAATCATTTGTTGCTACTACATTGCTGGTAGCGATGATTAGGACTGCGTTTTCTAAGTGATTTATTTTACAATTAGCCCATAAGTGTTTGTTTGAGACAGGGAATGTTGTGTTCTCCAAAGAAATGAGAGTCAGTCTGATTCAGAGTCTGTCTGAGTCATTGGTGTTTACTGTACCTGTATCTGTAGTTTTGCTTTGTTTTCATCATTAGTAACATCACTATCCTGTCTCGTCACCAGTACAGTGAAAACGTGCCAGACAAAGAATAAACTCAGATTCCATCTCTGTGAACAGTGTGAAACGTGTGGGTTGGGAATGCATCTCGCACGTACAGTATTCTGTGTTTGTGTGTGTGTGTGTATGTACAGTGGGGAAAAAAAGTATTTAGTCGGCCACCAATTGTGCAAGTTCTCCCACTTAAAAAGATGAGAGAGGCCTGTAATTTTCATCATAGGTACACGTCAACTATGACAGACAAATTGAGAAAAAAAATTCCAGAAAATCCCATTGTAGGATTTTTAATGAATTTATTTGCAAATTATGGTGGAAAATAAGTATTTGGTCACCTACAAACAAGCAAGATTTCTGGCTCTCACAGACCTGTAACTTCTTCTTTAAGAGGCTCCTCTGTCCTCCACTCGTTACCTGTATTAATGGCACCTGTTTGAACTTTTTATCAGTATAAAAGACACCTGTCCACAACCTCAAACAGTCACACTCCAAACTCCACAATGGCCAAAACCAAAGAGCTGTCAAAGGACACCAAAAACAAAATTGTAGACCTGCACCAGGCTGGGAAGACTGAATCTGCAATAGGTAAGCAGCTTGGTTTGAAGAAATCAACTGTGGGAGCAATTATTAGGAAATGGAAGACATACAAGACCACTGATAATCTCCCTCGATCTGGGGCTCCACGCAAGATCTCACCCCGTGGGGTCGAAATGATCACAAGAACGGTGAGCAAAAATCCCAGAACCACACGGGGGGACCTAGTGAATGACCTGCAGAGAGCTGGGACCAAAGTAACAAAGCCTACCATCAGTAACACACTACGCCGCCAGGGACTCAAATCCTGCAGTGCGAGACGTGTCCCCCTGCTTAAGCCAGTACATGTCCAGGCCCGTCTGAAGTGCATTTGGATGATCCAGAAGATGATTGGGAGAATGTCATACGGTCAGATGAAACCAAAATATAACTTTTTGGTAAAAACTCAACTCGTCATGTTTGGAGGACAAAGAATGCTGAGTTGCATCCAAAGAACACCATACCTACTGTGAAGCATGGGGTTGGAAACATCATGCTTTGGGGCTGTTTTTCTGCAAAGGGACCAGGACGACTAATCCGTGTAAAGGAAAGAATGAATGGGGCCATGTATCGTGAGATTTTGAGTGAAATCCTCCTTCCATCAGCAAGGGCATTGAAGATGAAACGTGGCTGGGTCTTTCAGCATGACAATGATCCCAAACACACCGCCCGGGCAACGAAGGAGTGGCTTCGTAAGAAGCATTTCAAGGTCCTGGAGTGGCCTAGCCAGTCTCCAGATCTCAACCCCATAGAAAATCTTTGGAGGGAGTTGAAAGTCTGTGTTGCCCAGCGACAGCCCCAAAACATCACTGCTCTAGAGGAGATCTGCATGGAGGAATGGGCCAAAATACCAGCAACAGTGTGTGAAAACCTTGTGAAGACTTACAGAAAACGTTTGACCTGTGTCATTGCCAACAAAGGGTATATAACAAAGTATTGAGAAACTTTTGTTATTGACCAAATACTTATTTTCCACCATCATATGCCAATAAATTCATAAAAAATCCTATAATGTGATTTTCTGGAAAATTTTTTCTCATTTTGTCTGTCATAGTTGACGTGTACCTATGATGAAAATTACAGGCCTCTCTCATCTTTTTAAGTGGGAGAACTTGCACAATTGGTGGCTGACTAAATACTTTTTTTCCCCACTGTATGTGTGTAGTCGCTTTGGTTCAGTAAGAAGCGATGGAGAGGTTCTCTGTAGTCTGTCAGTCAGAAGGGGAAAGATCAGGACTCCTTCTGTTGTTCCTTTCTTCACCAGTGTCAGAAGTAGAGGTTCCCACTAGATGTGATTAACACATGTTAGCTACCATGTGTATACATATTATCCACCATTAGGTAGGCTACATGTGTTAACCTGACAAAAACCACAGTGGTGGAAACACTGCTGCATTAAAACTATTTTCCTATCTTTTCTATAGAGACCAAAGAAAGGTTATAATGGAGGGATCATCAGCAGAGATGGAGGCAGAAAAATATAAAAAATTAACTTAAGCAACTCAGTGGTTAAAGAAGAAGACAGTGTTAGAACAGGAGCAAACCTTTTCTGTGTGGGACTTTATTATCAGTTAGGCTCTATCTCTATCTAAGATCTGTGACTAAAAAAACAGCTATACACATTCTCTCGCGGGCCCTGTCATCGATTACTGTATTTGCTTTGACCAGTTAGGCCTAGGTAATCTTTCATGAAAAATGCTTCTGAAAGAATAGGTTTTAATGTGTCAGTCTGTCTTCATCTTGCATATACTGTTTGTCACAATAATTATGTATTTCTTTGTATTTGTTTTGTTTTTCTGAGAACAAACTATTAAATATGTAACCTGTGGTTGAAACCAGGCCTGTATAGAGACATGCATGAATGCACTGTACACACACTATGCTACACACTCGATTCTAGAGAGTACAGGAAGTGGTGTTTGTATTGGTGGTTATATGACGCTACGCTTCAGTTCCAGTGAAAAGGTAGACACACCACAATTATTTAGAAGATCATGGCCTCAGACTCCGTTTAACACACTATTACTTTATTAATTTACCTTTAGCTACCCAGTGGTGTAAAGTACATAAGTAAAATACTTTAAAGTACTACTTAAGTAGTTTTCTGGGTTATCTGTACTTTACTTTACTATTTATATTTTTGACAACTTTTACTACACTACATTCCTAAAGACAATATTGTACGTTTTACTCCATACATTTTCCCTGACAACCAAAAGTACTCGTTACATTTTGAATGCTTAGCAGGACAGGAAAATTGTCAAATTCACGCACTTATCAAGAGAACACTTGGTCATCCCTACTGCCTCTGGCCTGGCGGACTCACTAAACACAAAGGCATCTTTTGTAAGTAATATCTGAGTGTTGGAGTGTGCCCCTGACTATCCATAAAAATGTTAAACTAGAAAATGGTGCTGTCTGCTTTGCTTAATATAAGGCATTTAAAATTATTTATACTTATTTTAGCAATTACATTTACTTTTGATACTTAAGTATATTTAAAACCAAATACTTTTAGTTCAAGTAGTTTTTTACTGGCTGACTTTCACTTTTACTTGAGTAACTTTCTATTAAGGGATCAAATAAAATAAAAATGTATTGGTCACATACACATTTCTTAGCAGATGTTATTGTGGGTGTAGCGAAATGCTTGTGTACCTAGTTCCAACAGTACAGTAGTATCTAACAATTCACAACAAAACACACAAATCTAAAAGTAAAAGAATGGAATTAAAAAATATATTAATATTAGGACGAGCAAAGTTGAGTAACCGAGTGGTAGCCGGCTAGTGCAGTCTGACGGCCTTGAGATAGAAGCTGTTTTTCAGTCTCTCGGTCCCAGCTTTGATGCACCTGTACTGACATCGCCTTCTGGATGATAGCGGGGTGAACAGGCCGTGGCTCGGGTGGTTGATGTCCTTGATTTTCTGTGACATCGGGTGCTGTAGGTGTCCTGGAGGGCAGGCAGTGTGCCCCCGGTGATGCGTTGGGCAGACCGCACCACCCTCTGGAGAGCCCTGCGGTTGCGGGCGGTGCAGTTGCCTTACCAGGTGGTGATACAGCCCGACAGGATGCTCTCAATTGTGCATCTGTAAAAGTTTATGAGGGTCTTAGGGGCCAAACCAAATTTCTTCAGCCTCCTGAGATTGAAGAGGCTCTGTTGCGCCTTCTTCACCACACTGTCTGTGTGGGTGGACCATTTCAGATTGTCAGTGATGTGTACGCCGAGGAACTTGAAGCTTTCCACCTTCTCCGCTGCGGTCCTGTCGATGTGGATAGGGGTGTGCTCCCTCTGCTGTTTCCTGAAGTCCACGATCAGCTCCTTCGTTTTGTTGATGTTGAGGGAGAGGTTATTTTACTGGAACCACTCTGCCAGGGCCCTCACCTCCTCCCTGTAGGCTGTCTCGTCATTGTTGGTAATCAGGCCTACTACTGTTGTGTCGTCTGCAAACTTGATGATTGTGTTGGAGGCGTGCGTGGCCACGCAGTCATGGTCACCGCTAACATCAAAGCGGTGACCCGATCCTGCAGGTTCATGCTCTACAACATTCGCAGAGTACGACCCTACCTTACACAGAAAGCGGCACAGGTCCTAATCCAGGCACTTGTCATCTCCCGTCTGGATTACTGCAACTCGCTGTTGGCTGGGCTCCCTGCCTGTGCCATTAAACCCCTACAACTTATCCAGAACGCCACAGCCCGTCTGGTGTTCGACCTTCCCAAGTTCTCTCATGTCACCCCACTCCTCCGCACACTCCACTGGCTTCCAGTTGAGGCTCGCATCTACTACAAGACCATGGTGCTTGCCTACGGAGCTGTGAGGGAAACGGCACCTCCTTACCTTCAGGCTCTGATCAGACCCTACACCCAAACGAGGGCACTACGTTCATCCACCTCTGGCCTGCTAGCTCCCCTACCTCTACGGAAGCACAGTTCCCGCTCAGCCCAGTCAAAGCTATTTGCTGCTCTGGCACCCCAATGGTGGGGCCCCTGTGTTGAGGATGAGTGAAGTGGACGTGTTGTTTCCTACCTTCACCACCTGGAGTCGGCTCGTCAGGAAGTGCAGGACCCAGTTGCACAGGGCGTGGTTCAGACCCAGGGCCCGAGCTTAATGATGAGCTTGGAGGGGTACTATGGTGTTGAAGGCTGAGCTATAGTCAATGAACAGCATTCTTACGTAGATATTCCTCTTGTCCAGATAGGATAAGGCAGTGTGCAGTGCGATGGCGATTGTATCGTCTGTGGATCTATTGGGGCGGTAAGAAAATTGAAGTGGGTCTAGGGTGTCAGGTAAGGTAGAGGTGATATGATCCTTAACTAGCCTCTCAAAGCACTTAATGATGACAGAAGGGAGTGCTACGGGGCGATAGTCATTTAGTTCAGTTACCTTTGCTTTATTGGGTACAGGAACAATGGTGGACATCTTCAAGCAAGTGGGGACAGCAAACTGGGATAGGGAGAGATCAAATATGTCCGTAAACACTCCAGCCAGCTGGTCTGCACATGCTCTGAGGCCGAGTGGCTAGGGATGCCATCTGGCCCGGCAGCCTTGTGAGGGTTAACACGCTTAAATGTCTTACTCACGTCGGCCACGGAGAACGAGAGCCCACAGTCCTTGGGAGCGGGCTGCGTCGGTGGCACTGTGTTATCCTCAAAGCGGGCGAAGAAGGTGTTTAGCTTGTCCGGGAGCAAGACGTCGGTGTCCGCGACACGGCTGGTTTTCCCTTTGTAATCCGTGATTGTCTGTAGACTCTGCCACATTCGTCTCATGTCTGAGCCATTGAATTGCGACTCCACTTTGTCTCTGTACTGACATTTTGCCTGTTTGATTGCCTGATGGAGAGAATAACTACACTGTTTGTATTCGACCATATTCCCAGTCACCTTGCCATGGTTAAATGCGATTGTTCGCGCTTTCAGTTTTACGCGAATGCTGCCGTCTATCCACGGTTTCTGGTTTGGGTAGGTTTAATAGTCACAGTGGGAACAACATCCCCTATACACTTCCTGATGAACTCAGTCACCGTGTCCGTGTATACGTCAATGTTATTCTCAGAGGCTACCCGGAACATATCCCAGTCTGCGTGATCAAATCAATCTTGAAGCATGGATTCCGATTGGCCAGAGCAGTGTTGAATAGACCTTAGCACGGATACTTCCTGTTTGAGTTTCTGCCTATAGGAAGGGAGGAGCAAAATTGAGTCGTGATCTGATTTGCCGAAGGAAGTGCGGGGTATCTATACTTTTACTCAAGTATGACAATTGGGTACTTTTTCCACCACTGTAGCTACCTTACCAGGTATGAGGTTTGAGAACACAGTCTTTTACTAAAACATTTGAAGTCAACTCCAAATCTCAAGAGACTGCTTGCTAAAATATAGGCCAGGTTCTATAGAAGCTCTTAAGCACTTACTGCACTGTACAGAAATAAGCACATATCAACATCATAAGAAAACCCTTTTTCAGGAACACATATAACAATTACAGGGCTGTAATGAAAGGAGATTGAGTTTTTGAGAAGTTATTCATATGGGACAACTATCATTGTGGTTTGACCTGATCTTTTGACAGTGACTTATTGTGTTGTTAAGACTTAAAATACATCATCACCACCAGAGGACAAAAGTTATCATGATAATATAGTTTTATTGACTTAACATAAACACGTATTACAAATTACAAATATAAAGACAATTTAAGATAGCAGGGTAGGTAATAGATACAAATGTAACTTTAACACAGACAAGCATGTTATTTACACGTACATTCTACTAATTTATCATAGCGCTGTTGAAGTGAGCAGGGACGTGTGGGTTAAATGGTATTCAGATCAACCACTTGACTGTTTCACATGAACTTTCAGTGTATTCCTTCAGAGCCAGCTTAAATACACTTCTACCCATACTTCTCTCCCCGGCACCTGTTGTCAGGGCCGTAACCAGGGTTTGAGTTTTAGTGAGGTCCGGATGCAGTAAAGGAGCTTCAACTTTAGAAATAATTCTATACAACTAAAAAACATTAAAATTGTATTTGGAGAACATTATCACCTTGGCTGCAGTAGGTTCATTCACCTCAGTCGATCTACAAACACAAAGCCTATTAGCTATACAATTTTAATGTTATATCCCTGAAAGGGGGGAAATATGAGAAACGATTCACACTGACACATAGCATCAGCGATGAAACGAAAACTGTATTGTTTGCATTTTGATTGCATTTTATTCTAAGTCTAGGCCTATAGGGAAGATAGGCCATGTGGAGATGTACATTATAGTCAATTATCAGAAGTATATAAAAACTAGGCTACATTCCACAAAGGTAGGTGAGGCAACATACCACCATCATCCCAAATAGCCTAAACCTTTTTTCAAACATGCGCTAGTGGCAGCCAGTGCAAGAATAAAAGTAAGATAAAAACGTTTACTAAAACAGCATTGGTCCCATGTATCAGTGACACAGGGAGTAAAAAACAACTTTGTGTCAAGTCCTCATGAAAAAAAAAGAAATGTACTCATGGATAAAATTTGATTTACAACATGTCAACATCGGTAGATGTCCTTGCCACTGTACTACTTTTTAACTTTTTTTTATTTTTATCTTGCTCTCCTCCTACAGGCAGAAGTCCACGATTTAGACCTAACATCAATTGTGCTCAGTTACACAATTGGTTTTGGTACACCAGTTCTCTTGCGCCCTCTTCCCTCTCTCTTTCCTCCCCTCTTCCCTCCTTTCCCCTTTCCTTTTTTGCCTCCCTTCTTTTGTCCCTTTCCCTGTTTACGTGGCACTGCCGGTGCCTTGGTCACTGTCTCGCCCTCCTTTCCTTCCTCCTCCTCTCTCTTGATTGTCTTGATTTCGTCCACCTTTGCCATGGCCTTCCTCACCCAATCACTTCCTGGGTCACCGCAGATCCTCTTCCTTTCTACGGTGTGTAACCTTGAAGTAGATAAATCAAGAGGTCAATTGTCTCCTCTGGTGAGGTCATTTTTTATTCACTTTGTCATTTTCTGATAACGACATTGGTAGTGAAGTAAAACCAGTGGTTCTGTATGACATTGTAGGATACTCTCAATAGGACGCATTCTTATCTTTACGGTGTAGTATGACTGTGTAGGAAATATGAATGTAGGTTACTCACACTATGGTTTCGATGGGACACAGTGCTGTAGTCTGTACGGTGTAGTCCACTACGTTTTAGGGTGGATTCTTTTCTGAGTCAGCTGAAGACAGCAAGTGTTGACTGGTCCAAAGCCTATAGAGGGTTATACATGGTTATACATTACTGGTTTACACAGCTACACGTTACATATATACACCACCGACACACACACTTTCAGTCATAAAATAAGAGGTAAGAACTCACTTGCATCGAGCCCGGTCATCCATGTGGCTACACAGAGCAGAGAAGAGAACACCAGACTCAACCTCATCTTCAGCTGTTGAAGTTTTCAGATTTGAACGTCTTTAGGTATAGAAGTCGTCATGTGCTGCCCAACCGTTCTGACTGATTGACTATCTCTTAGCCCTGGCCTTATAGGTAGAGAAAGTCCCACCCACACCATTAGGTCTGATAGCCCCCCTCTTTCATCTTCCTCTTCTTCCTCCACAACCCTCTCACCCCCACCCTGTGGCCTATCACTAACAGAGTGACTCTGCTGTGGTGGTAGAGAGGAAAATATGAGAGCTCACTATGAACGGAAGATTATGACTAAAAGACCCCTCACCACAAGCGTATTAAACACACACACACACACACACACACACACACAAATATGCATTACTCACCACACCTCTTATACTAGGCCACAGGTCTCTATTTAGACAGATAGAAGACAGGATGAGTTAACTGCCATCAATGTATGATATTAAATGCTGGACATTGGGAATGTATGATATGATAGTGTATACCGTGCAGTAATCATTTGTGAATTCTTTCCCCCCTGAAGTGGAGAAATGGAGTGAAGTTTTCAGTGGGTTTGGGTGGGTGACAGTAGCACAGCTTTTTTTACATCGTCTAAATGGGGTCTGTAGAGTTACAATAGCTGCACACTCTGTCTCTCCTTGTCCCATACAGTGAAGTTAATGTCATTATGTCCTTAGCTCTGGCCAGGTCTGAGTTAAACTTCACTGCTCCAATTCAATTTAGTATAGTTGTGTGGCATCGGGTTCCTATGTGACAGACAGTGAATGTGTTTTACTGTGGGCAAGGGGGCATGGCAGCTGTACTTGCTGAGATTGGACTTTTAAATGGAGGCCACATATCCACTTTAACACAGCGCTAGATAGACACGGCTAGGGAAGGAAGGATGGAGAGAGAGGGCAGAGCCCCAAATATTCACACTTTTGCACAGCAGTAAAACCACTCCGGAGAGAAGTACTTAATGCCAGGCTGAGTGGCAGTATAATAGACCTGCTTTCCGTCTGCTTTTACCACATCTAACTGAACAGAGCAGGACAGACTGCACAGAGAGAGAGGAGGGTGAATGACAGGATAAAGAGAGGGAGAACGGAAGAGAAAGAAAGATAGATAGGGAGAGGATGGCGATGAAATGAAGAAATGTAGAGAGGTATATAATGAGAGGGGTAGAAGGAGAGAGATAAAGAAGGGTAGAGAGGAGAGGTATAGTAAGAGGGAGGGAGAAAATAACTAGGCCCCAGTTGGAGAAAAGAGATGATCATCACATTTGTATTCTCAACCATAACTCTAATGCTTGCTCTGATATGAGGAGTAAACACTTGAATCCTGTCCCACGTGGGATACAACTGAAAGCATCCCAAATATTAGTTTCCTTTCTCGTCCTTCAGTAAACAACATCAAATCTCCAGCGACACAAAAGCCTGAATCACAAGCATCCAATCATTAGATTAGGTATGCTTTTCCCTATACACTCATTCAATCTGTGTGGAGATATCTATTCTTGCACGCACACATGCACACAGACACTCTCCATTCAAGCACCCTGTTTATCTATGCAGGAGTGAGAATGCCTGGCTAGAATATTAATTTATTTGTTATTCATTTATTGGTTATTCCCTGGTTCTTTTGGATCGCTGACAGTGCTGCAGATAGAAATTAGATTGGTGATAAGGCGGGCGATTGGAATGAGCGTCGCAGGAAATTACAATCAATACTGACTCTAATATCCTCATCCGATATCGATCTGGGAGCTGAGAGGAGAGACTCATCGAAAACAGCCAGGAAACTAACATGACGGAGAACAATGCATACACACACACACATACACACACACACACATAAACGTATGTACGCTAATACTGAGACACATGCACACAAATGAAGGGTTATATGAACCTTAAATAGGCTTATTGTTTTATAGAACCCTGGGGAGAGTTAGATAAGCGCATGAGAGCCAGACAAATCTCCACCGTACAACACACACACACCCACACACACACACAAACAGACAGACAGACAGACACACACAGATTTGTTTGAATGTTCTTCTCTTAATGACTTGATTTTGGGTGATCGAAGTTTGGCCTGTCACACAGATGTAATCATATTATATAATAATAATAATATTAATAATGATAATAATATTAATAATACTAACAATAATAATAATAACAATGATAATAATAATAATAATGATAATAATAATAAGAATAAGAATGATATATGCCATAATTGTTTGTCTATAAAGAACATCAGCTCATAGCACTGTTGAAGTGAGCAGGGACGTGTGGGTTAAATGGTATTCAGATCAACCACTTGACTGTTTCACATGAACTTTCAGTGTATTCCTTCAGAGCCAGCTTAGATGCACATCTACCCATACTTCTCTCCCCGGCACCTGTTGCCAGGGCCGTAACCAGGGTTTGAGTTTTAGTGAGGTCCGGATGCAGTAAATGAGCTTCAATTCTCAAAACATTTCTATACAACTAAAAAACGTTGCAATGGTATTTGGAGAACAGCAAAAAAAAGCTACATTGACCCCAGCCATTATCACCTTGGCTGCAGTAGGTTCATTCACCTCAGTCGATCTACAAACACAAAGCCTAATAGCTATACAATTTTAATGTTATATCCCTGAAAGGGGGGAAATATGAGAAACGATTCACACTGACACATAGCATCAGCGATGAAACGAAAACTGTATTGTTTGCATTTTGATTGCATTTTAATTCTTAATTCTAAGTCTAGGCCTATAGGGAAGATAGGCAATGTGGAGATGTACATTCTAGTCAAGTATCAGAAGTATATAAAAACTAGGCTACATTCCACAAAGGTAGGTGAGGCAACATACTGTACCACCATCATCCCAAGTAGCCTAAACCTTTCGAAAGGGGGGGAAATATGAGAAACGATTCACATTGACAACTGTACTGCACTTTCTGAGACACGTTGAGCATTGATTGCATGTTTTCATTTGGCCTCTGTGTGAGAGAGGAAAACCTATGGCTCCTGGTTAAGTGGACAGACAGAAAGACAGGCAGGCAGGCAGGCGGGAGGGTAGGCAGTGTGAATGTGTGTAATAAAACAGCTTAATAACACTGCAGAGGTTGATATTTCATTAAATAGAGAAAGAGAGAGGGGGAAGTTAGACGGAGAGAAGAAAGGAAAAACAGAGGCATGGGAGGGGGAGTGAGGGAGGGAGAGGTAGATATTCCATTAGCTAGGTAAAGAGAGCTAGACTGTATAGGTAGGTGATATCAGAAAAGGTCAGTCATCTAGAGGGAAAAAAACTTTTCATTTCTAAAGAACATTTTGAAACTTGCTCTAACCTTAATTAACAGACAACACATTTTACGTCATTTAGCAGACACTCTTATCCAGAGCAACTTAAAGTTAGTGAGTGCATACATTTTCATACTGGCCCCCCTGGCCCCCTGTGGGAATCGAACCCACAACCCTGGCGTTGCAAGCGCCATGCTCTACCAACTGAGCTACACGGGGCCGATCCAGTACACACTGACGATCCATGTACAGTATCTCATTCACTCTAAATGTTCTCTCTCCCTTTCTCTCTTGCTTTTTCTCTGTCCATCTGCATCGTATCAGTCTGTCTCTTTATCCCTCTCTGAATCCCTTCTTCACTCCCCTGTCTCTGCATGTCTGTCTGTCTGTCTGGCCCTCGTCAGTTACAGAGGGAGGTATGATTAGTGGCTAGGCAGGCAGGGTGAGAGATGCAGCGTGAGATGAAGAGATGACTGACTGTCTGTCTGTTCTGAGATTCAACATATCTGTCTATTATTCACCAGCTGGCTCAAGGCTAAACACACCACTGCTCACGCACACACACACACACACACACACACACACACACACACACACACACACACACATACACACACACATCACACACACACACACACACACACACACACACACACACACACACATGCGCCTGGCTGGCTGGCTGGTGAATAGCTATTGGGACCCTGAGATCCAGTGTGTGTCTTTCTCTAATCAGTAAAACAGTGACCGTGGGCAGTGGGCTCCGGCTGTCTATCGCCCATAAATAACAGTAGCAACTTGATGGACTGGGCAACCATGATTAGAGCCTGCTTGCCTACTATCAGGCAAGAGGGAATCACTGTAGTCTTTGATTGATTAGTGTGTATGAAGATAGAGAATTAGAGAACATCGGCTCAGATTGTTTCAGGTGGCTGCCAAATATGTATGTGTGTGTGTGCGTGTGTGCGTGTGTGTGTGTGTGTGTGTGTGTGTGTGTGTGTGTGTGTGTGTGTGTGTGTGCGCGTGTGTGTGCGTGAGTGGACAACTATGAAAAGGTCTGGCCACTTCCAAAAATATCACCAGCCAGAGACTCTAACAAAATAAGAAATATTTAATTGTGGTTGAGGAGAAAAGGTGCTTTGATGGGACATAAAAGGCAATATAAAAGTCTACGGAGATGATCGTCTTTCTTTGTGGTTTTTGTAAAGAGCACTGGAACCAGGTAATTTTGTGCTATCAGAGGTGTTCAGGTCTGGAGCGATGTTTTGATATGTCACAATGGAGATGCTACACAGATCGATACGTAGACCTTTCTAGGATTGATCTGAGAAGACACTGTTCTTGGTCCTCTGGCCAACTGTCATCTTTCTACAGTCTCCCCTCTATTCATAAATACTAGATATGACGACTTCTCTCTCTCTCTCTCTCTCTCTCTCTCTCTCTCTCTCTCTCTCACGCACACACACACACACACACTTTTTTGAAATGTTTTCTCTCAGTGAATTGATTATGGCTGATCGAATGAAAGGCTACCTATCAAATTGCTTTTCTACTTTCTTGTAACATCTTGGCAAAGAACATTCTGTTCAGGGCAAATTAGCCCTCTTCAGAAGTAGCTATCCGTGCTGAGCTCAATTCCAATTCAATGCAGTCAATTCTGAAGATGGAATGAAGTCCCAATTGAAGAAATGTATTTTAAGAGATTACTTTTTAAATTTCAATCTCTTGAATTGATGGACTTGAAGTGTAATTCACACCAGTCCATCTCCTCTTCTTTCTATTGACGTTCCCCACACAATGCTGCGAATGTGGACCAACCGTCCATTTGGAAACCATCAATAATCGACTGAAACTAATCCTGTAAGCTATTAGCATACCATTCAGATAGTAAAGGCTACAATGTAAGTATCCTATCAGGCTGACAAAGCAGCTGCCGCCAGTCACGACCTGCCTCGAGTCCTGTGGTCCTGGTCCATGGCACGCTGAAGCGCGATAATCAATAAGCGCTTTAATTACGGGAGAGCACGCGGCTTCATGGCTCTTCATGGTTCAGTTCAGCTTAATGTCGCCAGCTGATCCAGAAACGATCATTTTAGATAGAGGGGTCTTTACCGCCTCAGTGGCCGCTGGTCACTAGCCTTTCAATAGCTCACAAATTGCCCTCTCTGCTCTCTCCTCGTCTTTAAGTTGTTAAAAGGAGTTGGGGTAGCAGAGGCATAGACGGTCACTTTTTTCTGACTGTAAAATGCTGTAAAGTACTCAGATCTAGATATACCATTACTTACACCTCTTACAGAATCCAAACAAATGTGGGAGGCCTTTTCAGAAAAATATCACAACAGTTGTGAATTCAGTCATGTCAGTGTCCTCGACTGCACACAGATCTCCGTCATGATGTTTCACTGCAGTGCCACTAGATGGCGCACATCTAACAGTGAGTGGATGGTGGCTGAGCTCAAAGAACGTGCCTACTCTAAGGACCCTTTTAATTTATGCTTTGTGCATCTAGGCTTAATATCGCTCTCTTCATGCTTAGCTTTAACTTTTTTTCTTTGATCCTACCCTCCACAGTGTAACTCCTGTTGACCAACAATACAGATCTAGGTGCTCTCTCTCTCTCTCTCTCTCTCTCTCTCTCTCTCTCTCTCTCTCTCTCTCTCTCTCTCTCTCTCTCTCTCTCTCTCTCTCTCTCTCTCTCTCTTTCTCTCTCTCTCTCTCTCTCTCTCTCTCTCTCTCTCTCTCACCGCTCTCTCTCTCTCTCTCTCTCTCTCTCTCTCTCTCTCTCTCTCTCTCTCTCTCTCTCTCTCTCTCTCTCTCTCTCTCTCTCTCTCTCTCGCTCTCTCTCACCGCTCTCTCTCTCTTGCTCTCTCTCTCTCTTTCACATGCACTTGCTTCTAATCATGAACACACTCCTCTGTCCTAACTTTCACTACCCCCATCTGTCTCTCTAACTCCCTCTCTTTTTTTATTATGCCCCTCCCCCATCACTTCTTCTCTTCTCTCCTTTCTCAGTCTTGTCGCTGTGGGGTTAAATAGGGTCAGAATTAAAACTCTAACACTGAATGTGTATGTGTGTGTGTGTGTGTTTGTGTGTGTGTCTATGAAAGCGCAAGGGCCCCTCTGTTTGGCCTAAGTTATAATGAAGGCCTGACCTTTGGGCGTTGAGAGGGACATGTTTGGAAACATAGGCAGCCACTGTGTCCCTTTGGCCCAGCAGGGAGCCTCCCTCTGGGCCCTGTGTCCTCAGGCGAGCCCCTGGATGGACCTGGCCTGCTGATCCTCTGGGTCGAGGGTCCAGCACTGTAGACAGAAGGGACTTGATTTTGAGCAGCTGGCAGCATAAGGATAAAGAAGGACTCATCGCTTATCAGAGAATACTTTCAGTTGTGAGCAAGTATGGATTCCTACCCCACCAAATGTGGACTTGCAGCTACACCACCAAATGTGGACTTGCAGCTTACTAACAACCTATATTGTCAGTGAGAGGTTATGTTTTTTCTAAGTTTTCTCCCCCAATTCCTTTTTTTGTCCCAATCCCCTCTAGAAAAAACAGGTAAACAGTGCCCAATCTGAACCACTGCCACCATCAGGGCTCTAAAGTGAGACCAAGTTTTATTTTGGGAGCACTGTGCAACTGTTAACAAATCTCCCAGATAATAATTGTTGTAATGATAAGGCTTCGCTTTATCGTTGTTTCCGAGTGCCCTAGAGAAACAAGCGAGTACAGATTTGTTAGCATCATGGTGTCACGCTTATATGTTGAGTCAGGGTGTGTATATTTCTTTGTTGTGCTTTTTCTATGTTGTCGATCTAGTATGTGTGGATCTATGTTGGCCGGTGTGGTTCCCAATCAGAGGCAGCTGTCGCTCGTTGTCTCTGATTGGGGACCATACTTAGGCAGCCTATTGGCACTGTCTAGTTGTGGGATCTTGTTCCGTGTAAGGTTAGTTGTGTGTCTACCTTAGGACTTCACGTTTCGTTTCCTTTGCTGTTTTGTCGTGTGTTTAACAGTTAAAATAAACATGTACGCATATCACGCTGCGCCTTGGTCTGACCCATCCTTAAACGAACGTGACAGAAGATCCCACCAAACAATGACCAAGCAGTGTGCAGAGAAGGAGCAAATGCCTGGAACTCAACAGGAGGTTACATTAGTAGATGTCCTCCTCGGTTGGGGGAGAATTACGGAGGAGGAGGCAGTCCGTTATCGGAAGGCGATGAAGGAGGATGCCCAGGTAGGAGAGGAGAAACGGCGCCAACAGTGCCGACGACGGAGACCCGAGAGGCAACACCAAGAAAACATTTTTGGGGGGGCACACGGTGTGGACGACGAGGCAGCAGGAGGCCGTGAAAGGGCGGATCTGCAGGTTAGGAAAGGAGGCCACCATGTTACGGGGGCTGTTGGCTCAGAGGGAGCAGGAGTTATTTGGTCAGAGGGAGGCGCTACAGGAGTCTAAAAGGGAGAAGGAAAAAGTAGAGGCACGGCGAGAGGAGCTGGTTAGGCAGCAGAAGGAGCGGGGGTTAATAAAGGAACCCAGTCCTGCTCCTCGCACCAAGCAAGTGGTGCGTGTGGCCAGTCCGGTCCGGCCCGTTCCTGCTCCCCGCACCAAGCCAGTGGTGCGTGTTCCCAGTCCGGCCCGGCCCGTTCCTGCTCCTCACACCAAGCCAGTGGTGCGCGTCACCAGTCCGGCCCGGCCCGTTCCTGCTCCTCGCACCAAGCCAGTGGTGCGCGTCGCCAGCCCGGCCCGGCCCGTTCCTGCTCCTCGCACCAAGCCAGTGGTGTGTGTCGCCAGTCCGGCCCGGCCCGTTCCTGCCCCTCGCACCAAGCCAGTGGTGCGTGTTCCGAGTCAGGTCCGGCCCGTGCCTCCTCCTCGCACCAGACCAGTAGTGCGTTTGTCCAGTCCGGCACGGCCCGTGCCCGTTCCACCGGTGCCTGGTCCGGCACCGGTCAGCTACTCCACTCCGGAGCCAGAGCAGTCCTCTCCACCGGTGCCTGATCCAGTTCCGGTCAGCTGTTCCACTCCGGAGCCAGAGCAGTCCGCTCCACCGGTGCCTGATCCAGCTCCGGTCAGCTGCTCCACTCCGGAGCCAGAGCAGTCCACTCCACCGTTGCCTGATCCAGCTCCAGTCAGCTGCGCCACTCCGGAGCCAGAGCAGTCCGCTCCACCGGGGTCCAGTCCAGCACCGGTCAGCGGCTCCACTCCGGAGCCAGAGCAGTCCGCTCCACCGGTGCTTGATCCAGCTCCGGTCAGCGGCTCCACTTGGGAGCCAGAGCAGTCCGCTCCACCGGTGCCCAGTCCAGCTCCGGTCAGCAACTCCAGTCCAGACCATGACGTCAGCCCCTCTACAGGTTCGGGGTCTCCCACACCAGGGTCCAGACAGGGCCTGGCGTATCGTGGGAGGAAGGAGAGGGGAAGCAGTGCGCCGAGGTCCAGACCAGACCAGGGGCGCAACAGGGAGGCGGAGAGTGAGAGCGCTTTCAGCCGGATCCGCCTCCGAGGCAAATGCCCACCCGGCCCCTACCCTGTTATGTTTATGTTGTGCGGTCGGAGTCCACACCTTTGGGGGGGGGGGGTACTGTCACGCCCTGACTCAGGGGACGCTTATATGTTGAGTCAGGGTGTGTATATTTCCTTGTTGTGCTTTTTCTATGTTGTCAATCTAGTATGTGTGGATCTATGTTGGCCGGTGTGGTTCCCAATCAGAGGCAGCTGTCGCTCGTTGTCTCTGATTGGGGACCATACTTAGGCAGCCTATTGGCACTGTCTAGTTGTGGGATCTTGTTCCGTGTAAGGTTAGTTGTGTGTCTACCTTAGGACTTCACGTTTCGTTTCCTTTGTTATTTTGTCGTGTGTTTAACAGTTAAAATAAACATGTATGCATATCACGCTGTGCCTTGGTCTGACCCATCATTAAACGAACATGACACATGGTTTTATGGCTTGCTTCTCGCCAACCAGGTCAAAGGAGGTCAATCACTCAATCAATCAAATGTATTTATAAAGCCCTTTTTACATCAACAGACGTCACAAAGTGCTTATACAGAAACCCAACCTAAAACCCCAAACAGCAAGCAATGCAGGTGTAGAAGCATGTTGGCTAGGAAAAACTCCCTAGAAAGGTAGGAACCTAGGAAGAAACTTAGAGAGGAACCAGGCTCTGAGGGGTGGCCAGTGCTCTTCTGGCTGTGCCAGGTGGAGATTATAAGAGTACATGGCCATTTAAGGCCAGATTGTTCTTCAGGATGTTCAAATGTTCATAGATGACCAGCAGGGTCCAATAATAATTACAGCGGTTGTAGAGGGTGCAACAGGTCAGTACCTCAAGAGTAAATGTCAGTTGGATTTTCATAGCCGAGCATTCAGAGGTCGAGACAGCAGTTGCAGTATAGAGAGAGAGAGAGAGAGAGAGAGAGAGAGAGAGAGAGAGGGAGAGTGAAAGAGAGAGAGAGAGAGAGAGCAAGAGAGAGAGAGCGGTGAGAGAGAGAGAGAGAGAGAGAGAGTAGAGTCAAAAACAGCAGGTCCGGGACAAGGTAGCACGTCCGGTGAACAGGTCAGGGTTCCATAGCCGCTGGCAGAACAGTTGAAACTGGTCAGCAGCACGACCAGGTGGAGTCATCAGACCAGGTAGTCCTGAGGCATGGTCCTACACTGTAAGACTTTTCAGTAATTTCAACAGTAAAACACTGTAGGATGCACATTATAATACCATAAATGTGATTTACATTTACATTTACATCATTTAGCAGACGCTCTTATCCAGAGCGACTTACAAATTGGTGCATTCAACTTATGATAGCCAGTGGGACAACCACTTTTTTATGCGGGGGGGGGGAGGAGGGGGTAGAAGGATTACTTTATACTATTCCAGGTATTCCTTAAAGAGGTAGGGTTTCAAGTGTCTCCGGAAGGTGGTCAGTGACTCCACTGTCCTGGCGTCGTGGGGGAGCTTGTTCCACCATTGGGGTGCCAGAGCAGCAAATAGCTTTGACTGGGCTGAGCGGGAACTGTGCTTCCGTAGAGGTAGGGGAGCTAGCAGGCCAGAGGTGGATGTACGTAGTGCCCTCATTTGGGTGTAGGGTCTGACCAGAGCCTGAAGGTAAGGAGGTGCCGTTTCCCTCACAGCTCCGTAGGCAAGCACCATGGTCTTGTAGTAGATGCAAGCCTCAACTGGAAGCCAGTGGAGTGTGCGGAGGAGCGGGGTGACATGAGATAACTTGGGAAGGTCGAACACCAGATGGGTTGCAGCGTTCTGGATAAGTTGTAGGGGTTTAATGGCACAGGCAGGGAGCCCAGCCAACAGCAAGTTGCAATAATCCAGATGGGAGATGACAAGTGCCTGGATTAGGACCTGTGCCGCTTTCTGTGTAAGCTAGGGTCGTACTCTCTGCGAATGTTGTAGAGCATGAACCTGCAGGATCGGGTCACCTCTTTGATGTTAGCGGAGAACGACAAGGTGTTGTCCAGGGTCACGCCAAGGTTCTTTGCACTCTGGGAGGAGGACACATTTACATTACATTTACGTCATTTAGCAGACGCTCTTATCCAGAGCGACTTACAAATTGGTACAATGGAGTTGGAATCTAAAACAAAAATCCAGAAAATCACATTGCATGATTTTTAAGTAAATAATTTGCATTTTATTGCATGACATAAGTATTTGATCACCTACCAACCAGTAAGAATTCCGGCTCTCACAGACCTGTTAGTTCTTCATTAAGAAGCCCTCCTGTTCTCCACTCATTACCTGTATTAACTGCACCTGTTTGAACTCGTTACCTGTATAAAAGACACCTGTCCACACACTCAATCAAACAGACTCCAACCTCTCCACAATGGCCAAGACCAGAGAGCTGTGTAAGGACATCAGGGATAAAATTGTAGACCTGCACAAGGCTGGGATGGGCTACAGCACAATAGGCAAGCAGCTTGGTGAGAAGGCAACAACTGTTGGTGCAATCATTAGAAAATGGAAGAAGTTCAAGATGAAGGTCAATCACCCTCGGTCTGGGGCTCCATGCAAGATCTCACCTCGTGGGGCATCAATGATCATGAGGAAGGTGAGGGATCAGCCCAGAACTACACGGCAGGACCTGGTCAATGACCTGAAGAGAGCTGGGACCACAGTCTCAAAGAAAACCATTAGTAACACACTACGCCGTCATAGATTAAAATCCTGCAGCGCACGCAAGGTCCCCCTGCTCAAGCCAGCGCATGTCCAGGCCCGTCTGAAGTTTGCCAATGACCATCTGGATGATCCAGAGGAGTAATGGGAGAAGGTCATGTGGTCTGATGAGACAAAAATATAGCTTTTTGGTCTAAACTCCACTCGCCGTGTTTGGAGGAAGAAGAAGGATGAGTACAACCCCAAGAACACCATCCCAACCGTGAATTATTTTCTGGATTTTTGTTTTAGATTCCGTCTCTCACAGTTAAAGGGTACCTATGATACAAATTACAGACCTCTACATGCTTTGTAAGTAGGAAAACCTACAAAATCGGCAGTGTATCAAATACTTGTTCTCCCCACTGTAGCTGGCTAACGTTTCCTAGATATCTAGCTCAAGTTGACGAAAGCAATTTCGGTCTGCTCTAAATTGCTCGTAAATATCTAGCTGTGCGACATAGAAAAACATCACCCATTGAATATTGTGATTATACGCTGTATCGCAGCCTCTGAGTGCCATAGAGAATACACTGAGCGCAGATTCGTGACCGTTATGTTTCCACCATTACTACAGAAGATGACCCATATTTTTTCCGATTGACCGTACGCATTTACACATAAACCACATTGTGGGCCGTACTCGTGGGCCATACTTGCGAGCCGCTAAAGCTGATGCGAATGACCAGTGCACCATATTGTGTCAAGGTGCCTGCCGACCTAAGGTGTCGTGCTACTGGTCAGCTGTAGCCTAGTAATGTGGCATTGTTTTTCCCCTCCCAGGATTAAACAGTATTTCAAGTAGAATAGCAGCCTACACAAAAAATTGCTAATATTGGTAGCCATCTAGATGTCACCGTGATATATTCTACTCAATGGGGAGAGAATAAATGGCTAAAACACCGGGACAGAGTGTCCTCCTTAGCTGTCACAAACCTGTGTGATTCAGTTCACTTGGCTCTCATCTGCGCGACATAAATCATCGTTTTGTAGACCAGGAGTGTCCATATAGCCTCTCCCGCTAACCATTTGTTTGATTTAAAAAACATTGTTCCATAATGTTGCAGTATTAGCTAAACCTGTTCACTTTACCAATAGTATGCAAACATTTGGTGACACAGCTAGAAAGGAAAATGTTGTGAGTCTGGTCAAATAATCTGTGATATTGTGTAGGCTATAGCAATGTATTAATTTGCTAGGGTTTGAAGTAGGTGTATCTAGCTGTCTTATTTGTATTTGTTCAATGCCTCAATTTATTTCATAAACTATATTGGATATATGCTGTAGGTTCGAATCAACCCAATATGATGAATCCTGAAGATGGGACAATGTGTTTAACAAGGTGGCCCAGAGGAAGCCAGCTGTTTGGTCTCAATCCCTACCTTGCCACATTCTCCCAAGAGCTCACTGAGTTTGAATGAAGACCTCTAGTGAGGAAAGTACACATACACATACACACACACACGACACCAGCTTGATATGTCCCTTGTCCCCTCTCTTTTTACCCGCTGAATAACAGCCCTGGTGCTCTCTTTCTGTCATTCTATTATTTATTTTTCTACAAATCAGAATTGAGGAGGTTTGTTACGGAGCCCCATGAGGAACACCTGATGCTGCGCTAACTTCTCTCTCCTGGATACTCTCCGGCCTAAACTGTCCTGTTGTGTGTTCCACTGCTTCTGGACCCCCTTACCCCAAACAGAGTTGCCCCTGATCATAGATCGGGCTGCATCACAGCCTGATACGGCAACTCCACCGCCGCGGACCAAAAGGCGCTTCAGAGGGTGATACGCTCAGCCGAACACATTATTGGGTACACACTGCCTGCCCTCCAAGACACCAGATGTCACAGGAAGGCCAAGAAGATCCTCAGGGACAAATTATTATTCGTATTGTTTTATTTCACTTGGTCCCCACACCCCCTCAATGGTCATTTAGTCTGACTGCTGCTCCCCCTATGGTCAATGTCCAACCCAATGGACATTTATTTATTCATCACTGCTACAGTTGTTTTTATGTATATAGTACTGTTTATATTTTTCTTATGACCATTTTCATTGTTTATTTCACTTAGTCCTGCATGTTGGAGCTCTGAGCTCTGAATCTGAAGATCTAGGATTGTACCCAATCCCAATTTGAACTCTGTCTCCCTCTCTCTCTGACTCTCTCTCCCCCACAGCCCACAGGCACAGGCACACAATATCGTTTTTACATTAGTGTTGTAATGATTCTCTTATTTGGTTACATATGTGTTAACTTCTTGTTACTTCTATTGTCAATTATGTTGTTAATTCATTTTTAATGTTGTTACCAATTTGAAGAAATGTATTTTATGTACAAATGTATTGTTTTTCTTACATTTAGATTTCAGGTAGAATATCACTGTAAATTTACAGCATTGTCCTGGCACCAGAGTTGCCAGCTTAATACATTAATTTTGCTTTACAGTACTATTTTTCTTACTGTAAAACATTACAGCATCCCTGTAAATTTACAGCAAGGATGCAGTAATATGTCTTTACAGTAAGGAAAATAGTACTGTAAAACATATTACAGCATAGCAAAATTAGAGTATTAAGCTGGCAACTCTGGTGCCAATATAATGCTGTACATTTACAGGGAAAAGTTTTACAGTGTAGGGCAGGGGTCCTCCGGGAGGGGAGGGAGAGAGAGAGAATTAGAGGGAGCATACTTAAATTCACACAGGACACCAGATAAAACTGGAGAATTACACCAGATATAACAGACTGACCCTAGCCCCCCGGTACATAGACTATTGCTGCATAGATACTGGAGGCTGAGACATGGGGGTCAGGGGACACTGTGGCCCACCTTGGACAGGGCCAACCAGGCAGGCTATAACCCCGCCCACTTTGCCAAAACACAGCCCCCTCCCCACTAGAGGGATATCAACAGACCACCAACTTACTACCCTGAAACAAGGCTGAGTATAGCCCACGAAGATCTCCTCCACCGCACGAGCCCGAGGGGGCACAAGACCGGACAGGAAGATCACATCAGTGACTCAACCGACTCAAGTCGAGTATAGCACAAAAAAGCCTGGCACAATGTGACGCATCCCTCCTAGGGACGGCATGGAAGAGCAGGCCTCCTAGTAAGCCAGTGACTCAGCCCCCGTAATAGGGTCAGAGATAGAGAATCCCAGTGGAGAGAGGGGAGCCGGCCAGGCAGAGATAGGGAGAGATAGGTAGGAGCAAGTCCATGTAATGCTCTGTAGGTTAGTAGTAAAACTTTGAAATCAGCCCTAGACTTAACAAGAAGCCAGTGTAGAGAGGCTAGCACTGGAGTATTATGATTGAATTTTTTGGTTATAGTCAAAATTCTAGCAGCTGTATTTAGTTTATTTTGTGCTTTATCCGGTCAGCCGGAGAGTAGAGCATTGCGGTAGTCTAATCTATAACTGACAAAAGCATGGATTAGCTTTTTTTCTGCATCATATTTTGACAATACGTTTCAGAGTTTTGCAATGTTACGAAGATGGAGAAAAGCTGCCCTTAAAATGTTCTTGATATGTTCGTCAAAAGAGAGATCAGGGTCCAAAAGTTGTAAAGGTTTTAAAAGTAAAACAATTGCCGCCATCCACTTCCTTGTGTCTGAAACACAGGCTTCCAGGGTAGACAATTTTGGGGCTTCACCATGTTTCATCGAAATGTGCATCGTCCGCATAGCAGTGAATGTTGACATTGTGTTTCCGATTGACATCACCAAGAGGTAGAATATATAGTAAAAACAATAGTGGTCCTAAAACAGAACCTTGAGGAACACCAAAACGTACAATTGATTTGTAAGAGGACAAACCATCCACAGAGACGAACTGATATCTTTCCTACAGATAAAATCTAAACCAGGCAAGAACTTGTCTGTGTCGACCAATTAGGGTTTCCAATCTCTCCAAAAGAATGTGGTGATCGATGGTGTCAAAAGCGACCTCAGCACCCCTCCTTCACATGGTTATGTTTCAGAACTAACCTGCTCTGGGACAGGCTAACTCACAGCTAAGTCCACTTACCCTAAATGAAATGACTGAGCCGTGAGTTGAGGACCAATTAAATCAGATTCCCTCCCTCTTGCAATAATTGCGTCATCATCCACCATCCATTTTTTTGTGCCTGAGCTGGAATGTGAAGCTGGTTAGCTTTACAAAACCCTGAGTAGATCTATACTGAACAAAAATATGTGTCAAATGTCAAAGGCATTGGCCCACCCAGTTGGGAGCCAGGCCCAACCAGTTGGGAGCCAGGCCCAGCCAATCAGAATGAGTTTTTCCCCACAAAAGTGGTCTGCTGTTGTGAGGCACCCCCCAGACGATCCCGCAGGTGAATAAACTGGACGTGGAGGTCTGCCCATACCATAACCCCACCGTGTTTACAGTGTTACATATTAGTTTCTAGGGCACAACATGTGCTTCAAAAGCAGCTAGAATTCATATAGGCCCAATATAGACTGTACCTCAATCAATGAAAACAATATTATCTGGTGCTCCTAAACTTCATGTGGTGCTCCTAACTTGTGTAAGTTGGGAGCACCAGTGCTACCAATGAAAATGTTTAATTTAGAGCTCTGTCCACCGTGTCTGCTTGATCAGATGTGTGTTCTCTGAGATAGAGATATTGATCAGTGAGTGAGATAGCTGTATAGATCACTGGAGACCTGAGGCAGCTGGTAGGCCTGTACACACACACACACACACACACACACGCAGACACACACACACACACACACACACACACACACACACAAACACACACACACAGTAGGTGCTGTGGTTATTGGCTACATTAACACAGGTAATGTGATCAGTGCTCAGACACGATGATGTGTTTATATCTCCATGGGGGAGAGAGAGGGGGAGGGAGGAGGAAAGAGGAGGAGAGAGGATAAGTGAGGGGGAGGGAGGAGAAGAGAGTAGCAGGCAGAAAGAGAGAGGAAGATGGAGGATGAGGCTGTACGAAAGAGGGGGGAAGGAGCAAGGAGGAGAGGAAGTGTAGCATGGAGAATGGAAAAAAGGGTAAGGTGGCGAGAAAGAGGAGAACGGCAAGAGAGGAGAGGAGGACATCCCCTCCTCGGTCTGACTGTGTGTCAATCTAATTATGGAACAATCAGACGTGAGAGAGAATCACTATGGCTATCACCCTCCCAACCCTGCCAGGTTAAATGAATTACACCTCACACACACGTATGCATGGAGATAGATGGGTCTGGCTCACAGTCAGTGTAGTGTTACGTGTGTGTGTGCATGCATATGTGTGCCAGCATGCATGTGTTTGAGCATGCATGTGTGTTTGTGTGCATGTGTGATTGAGAGAGAGTGATGTGTGATGAATGATAATGCATTTACTCCCCCTCATGAGAGTGTGAGTGTATTCACTATTCAGAAGTCTAGTCTTGGTGATGGTCCTAGAACACACCTCTGAGAACCAGTGACCAGCTTATCCAACACAGACACACACACACACACACACACACACACACACACACACACACACACACACACACACACACTGCAGAGTGCCAGATAACCATTACCGTGCCTCTCACATATTTATCTCACCATCTCTGCTCCTGTCTCTCTCTCTCTCTCTCTCTCTCTCTCTCTCTCTCTCTCTCTCTCTCTCTCTCTCTCGCTCTCTCGCTCTCTCGCTCTCTCTCTCTCTCAGTAATGGGTCTAATTTGTTTAGCACACACAGTGTGTGTCCATTAGTGCAGGCCTCTCTGTGGCGAGAGAGATGGTGACAAATCACGTGTGTGTGTGGCTAGATATATATATCTCTCTCCTAGGTCTGCCCAGGGATGCAATGGATGAGGGGAGAGATTGTGAACGTTTGGTGACATATTAAACCATTTAATCTTACATGTTCTGTCCTTGTTCAAAACTTCTTTGTTATGACATATCAGTTTAACTGGAGAAGAGAGGATGAGTTGCTGGAAAAGAGGAGTTCAGTGGAGCGTGAGAGGCAGAATGATTGAATGACATCCCTCTTACAATCAAATTAATCTTTATCTCGCTCTGGACATCCCTCCATCGATAGGGCTCTTAACAAGCAGGATATGAGTGCAGTTTCCCCTGACTCAACAGTCTGCACTGCCAACTGCATGTCACTCAGGCCCTCAGATCCATGTGGGGAGATTACAGGCACAAAATGGCGTCCAACAGCAGTGCTCCTTCACGGCAGTTTCATTTGTCCACCTGTCTGATTCACTGATAGTTCTGCCAGTCTGTCCCAGCCATGTCACCCATGATACAAGTCTGTATTTGACGTCCATCGATGTCTGAGGATGTTGGAAGATGACGTGGAAACCGGCCACTAGGGGCAACAGTGAGCGCTGTTACCTTCAAGTAGGGTTCGGTTTTGCTAGGGCAGCGTTTGCCAAACTCGGTCCTCGGGACCCCAAGCAGTGCACGTTTTGGTTTTTGCGCTAACACTACACAGCTGATTCAAATTATCAAAGCTTGATGATTAGTTGATCATTTGAATCAGCTGTGTAGTGCTAGGGCAAAAAACTAAAACGTGCACCCCTTGGGGCCCCGAGGACTGAGTTTGGAAAACTCTGTGCTAGGGCGTTGTGGACAGGGATGGCAGATAGGCAACAGCATGGACGGGAATGTCGTATGGGTGTGAACATCTGCCTCTGTTGCCAAAGGTTGCGTGTTCGAATCCAGCAAAATAAATTTGTTTTTGAGATTTTTGCTTCAAGCCTATCCCAAACCTTAACCCATACCTTAACCATTCGGAGTTAATGCCTAACCTTAAGATTTCGGAGTTAATGCCTAAACTTAACCTTAAAAATTCAAAATGAATGCCTAAACCTAACCTTGAACACTTAGAATTTTGACATTTGGAACAACTTTGAAATGTAATGTTTAAGAAACGTCTAATTGTGACGTGAGACTATGAGAGCTTGTTGCAGTGTCCACCTTGTTTCTAGGGTGTGCATTCTTTATTTCTTTACTCCTCAAGGATCATGAACATGATACAGGAAAGGAAGGTCAGTTTTGACCAAAAATTAAATAATGACTCTTTATGTAAGTTAATCTTTCCACAGCAGTTAGACCAGTGTGTATGTGTTTGTGTGTTCAGCCTTCCCCTTCCCGGATATAACCAACACACAACTGCAGCATAGGTATGGACAGGAAGACAGGTATACACAGAAGGTTGGCGAAGAGAGAGAGAACGAAGGGAGAGGAAGAGACTTGGAAGAGACTGTCTTTCTTTTTCTTTCTGTCTTTGTAGGGACAGCTGAGCTGGCGAAGACTAGAGGTCTATTCTCTCTTCACTTTCTCTCTTTGTGAGTAGCAGCATGAAGAGTTTAGAGCGGACTCGCTCTATCTCTGTCTGCCAGAGCAGTTGGAGAGCAGTGGTCTCTATGCATCCCAAATGGCATGCTATTCCCTATGGCCCTGGTCAAAAGTAGTGCAGTACATGGGGAATATGGTGCCATTTGGGACACATACTCTGTCTTTGTGGAGGAGGATGGATAACAGTCTGGCCTGAGGTTGAGGGGCTGGGGATTGGGGGATTGGGGTACTGTATTGGGGGACGAGGAGGAGGATGGGGGTTCGAGGGGCTGAGGGCTGTGTCTGCCCCAGCCAAGAGGAGGCAGGCGGGGGCAAGGTTGGCTTTGTGCACTGGCCTTTCCCACACTCCCACTCACCTTTTGTGTGACGGCACTGTGAGCTTCTCTGACATGACGAATCGCCCTGTCTGCCTGTGTGTGTGTGTGTGTGTGCATGTGCGTGTGCGGGTGTGTGTGTGAAAGAGAGAGATTGAGTGAGAGAAAGAAAGAAATAGAAAGAGGTGTGTGTGTATGTGTCTCTAGAGAGATAGAAAAAGTGTGTGTGCATATGTGATAGATAGAGATAGATAGTTTGTTTGAGAAAGAGTGAGATAGAAAGAAAGCTAAACTAAGCACAGAGAGAGAGAGAGAGACCAAAGCTCTATTTTTTTTTATTTTTATCAGAGCCAGTGGTGTTCCTTCTTACCCAGACCCAGGCCCTCTCTGCTCACTAGCCTGATTAGGGCTGGAAGTCTTTCTTTCTGGCCCTTAATGCCAGTTCCAAGCTGTCAGCCATTTAGCCTTCAGCCTGCCTCAATAGAGACATTACCACATGACTGAGTGAGTCTGAAAGAGGGAGAGAAAAGGAGGGAGGGAGGGGGAGACCCCAGAATGAGTTTGGGGGTCCGGGCTTGACTAGGCAGACGACCCTGTCATCACCTCTGCACCCCTATCAGTCCCCCCAAGCTTACCCCTCTTCTCTCTTCTCTCCAGAACCCGAAACCTGAGATTGTGGGAGTGTGTTTATGTGTATGAGTGTGAAAGAAACTCTTTCAGGGACTCTCTGCTCTACCTTTTACCTGTATTTTGATGTCATCTCCCTTCATCAATCATCCCTGGTTGTAGTGGCAAAAAATGTGGCCCTTCATTCTTTCAATAAAGGTACCTCAGAGAAAGCACATTTTTTGAATTTTTTGTCAAACACTCTTAAAAGCGCCAGCAACCAGGGTCAGGTTTGGTGCTCATTTGGGAAGAAAACCGACCTACAGTGGGTGATGGGTGAGAGACAGAAGTTCACAGTTCACTCTGAATGAAAGAGGAATAGAACAGGGAGCGAGAGAACAAGTGAGAACAAGTGAAAGAAGGGGAAGTGCTGTTTTAGAAAGGGACGGAGAGAAAGAGAAAGAGGAGGAAAGATAGTGTCAAGCTATTTCCTTCTGGAGAAGAACGCTAAGCTTTAGGGAAGATCAAACATCAGAAAGAGAGAGACAGAGGGACAGAGAAAAGATAGGGGTTACTTGGGTTCATGTGTCCATTTCTATGAAGCACACTGAATCCTTCAGATGTTGTTTGCTGTTGGAGCACTTTGCACGGGTTTACCTCTGTGCTTCCACAGGGCCTACTATGGTGTGTGCGTGTGTGCTCGCATATGCGTGTGTGTGTGGTGGAGGGTAGTGATGCGGATTTAAGAGGCACATCACGTTGTCACC
The DNA here is from genome assembly GCF_020615455.1 of Coregonus clupeaformis. Lineage (NCBI taxonomy): Eukaryota > Metazoa > Chordata > Actinopteri > Salmoniformes > Salmonidae > Coregonus > Coregonus clupeaformis. Next base: position 14,928,259 of record NC_059205.1, read on the forward strand.
GTTGGAAGGCATGCCAGTGCACTGTTTTGTCACCAGACGACTGAATGCAGCTTCATGGCAGAAGAGAATGGAGAAAAGAGAAAAAGAAATGCTTGTTTTTTTCTCCCCACACTCAACTAGGAAATTAGGTCATCTGAGTAAAGCCGGCACACGGAACAAATCGTCATCCTAATTGGACCCTTAACAAATCTCTGGAAGTAGTGCGCTGCACACACACAGCACAAACCGAACGCTGGGATATAGGGGGGAAAACGACATAAATCAGTGTGTGTTTGATGTTTTTATGGGTCTTTCAGGAGCGTTGTTTGGGTAAAGGCCTAACACCTCGATCACACTGACAGTGTCATTGCGTTTTGGTTCACCAGAAGTGCATTAATTTCTAATGGAAGGTTGTGTTTGCCTTGCTGCATTGCAGAGGCAGTTGCAGTGTGTTCTGGGTGGTGCATGTGCATAGCCGCGGGAGGTAGGGTTGCTGAGGGGGCTGCAGAACCCCCTGAAAAAAAATATAGTAACGAACCCCCACCCCCAAACTACTTCCCGCGGCTATGTGCATATGCTGAACTTATGCCTCAAGTTGTGTGCGTAGACGGCATGACAGAAATGGTAGCAGAAGGTGAATGTTGAACTTTTGGTTGCACAGATATCCAGATGATGCTGCGTACCGTTTTGCGCAAGGACGCTTTAGGTGTGATCGAGGCGTAATGTCCGATGTCCACCTGATGCATATGTCTTTTCCTTCTCTTGCAGGATGTCTAGCCCGCAGTTTCCGTACTTGACGCCCAAGTGATTAGCTTTTCAACGACCTATAAGCTAGCTAGTTGGAGTCTGTGGATGTACTTCTGTTTGTACCACCTAAAGCAAAGCACGAGTTGAAAATATTGAATGGTATGTGGTACACAGAACGCACCGCAGCCTAGTACGGCACCCCCAACGTAGTGTAATGCCTCATGTCCCCCAAGTGCATCAAACTCTTTGCGTTCTGGCGTAAGTCATTCATTTTCATTGGAGCAGTCCGCAACGCTATGCTCCAATGGGTGAAGATCTGTGTACCGCATGCGTTCAATATTTTCAACTGGTATGTACCGTTTCAACTGGTATGTGGTCCTCTGTAGCTCAGCTGGTAGAGCATGGCGCTTGTAACGCCAAGGTAGTGGGTTCGATCCCCGGGACCACCCATACACAAAAAAATAAATTATGCAAGCATGACTGTAAGTCGCTTTGGATAAAAGCGTCTGCTAAATGGCATATTATTATTTATTATATTATTACCGTGCGGTGGTACAAATGGAAGTACACACACAGACTCCAACTAACTAGCTTTTAGCGAGATGAAAAGCGAAGCACATGCCGTCAAGTACGGAAAATGCGTGTTAGACATCCAGCAAAACAAAACCATCAGGCATAACACCTCGATCACACCTACAGCGCCATTGCATTTTGGTACACCAGAGGTAGGGTACGTTCATTTCCAATGGAACGCTGCATTTGCCTTTTCAGCATTGCATTGCATTGGCAGTTGCAGTGCGTTCTGTGTGGTGCATACGTTGGATTTATCAAAATATGGATCAAATTGTATGTGTAGACAGACGGCTTGACAGAAATGGTAGCAGAAGGTGAATGTTGATGCATCGGTCAGCCCGACAGAGCCATTACATCAATGCTGCATAATAAATGCATTTTTCATTATGTAATCCAAACATTTTGGTGGATATGTGTGCAACAAAAGTTCAACAGTCACCTTTTGCTACTATTTCTGTCAAGTGCACTCATACAATTTGATCACACAGAACGATCTGCAACAGCCTCTGCAACGCAATGATGCAAGGCAAACGCAGCGTTCCATTGGAAATTGATGTACTTCTGGTGTAGCAAAACACTGAATTAGTGAAAAACTACATGCTAATTGAAACCTAATTCAGTTGGCTGCCTATAGCCTCGATCACACCTACAGCGTCATTGCGTTTTGATACACCAGAAGTACATCCATTTCCAATGGAACGCTGCATTTGCCTTGCAGCATTGCATTGCAGAGGCAGTTGCAGTGCATTCTGTGTTGTGCATACGTTGGATTTATCGAATTTATGCATCAAATTCTATGCTTAGACGGCTTGACAGAAATGGTGGCAGAAGGTGAATGTTGAGCTTTTGTTGCACACATATCCAGATGATGCTGCGTACCATTTTATGCAATGACGCTGTAGGTGTGATTGAGGTGTATGGGTTGGATGTCACGGTCACAGTGGGTTGAGGTTCTAATAAGGAATTAACTGGGGGGGTTGACATCAATTTTGTAGGTTTACCCAAACAGAAAAAAAAAACACACACACACACAAGAGAAGCAAAGCTAGAGGGGTGCATCTGTCCTGTTAAAATGCTTGTGCTCTCTCCGTGGTGCTGAATTCCCTGCACGCTGTTATGGTCTGGTGTGTTATAAAGCAGAAGATTGAGGTTGACCTCGCGCACTCTCACCCCACCGCCCCTCTTCACACACACATTTAATATGACAGGCAGAAACCATGATTTATTCATTTAGACCCCCAGAAACATACCGACAGTCAGACACACACACACACACACACACACACACACACACACACACACACATCTTATCACAGCACAACACACACATTCCAACCAGAATACATCTCCATACAAGCATTGGATTTGCATCTGGAATCCATGAAACTGGGTTCTTCTGAGAGCTGTTGCCTCTAGCTGCTGTCATTGTTACAATGTAGAGTAGCCATACAATGGTGAGACTGACGCATGCAGTTTCCCTGTAGGCCTATTGTCGAGCCCCCAATTAACTAATCAAGCTTTAACTGCCCATACAACTAAATGAAACTATGACAGCTGGACATGAGGTGTCAGTCACAGATAGTCCACGGTAAAACCATCAGCCGATAAAATTCACGTTCAGTCTGAATCTTCAGATAGCCTTGGAGCAAAACCTTCTGTATGCATGCGCACCACTCTCCAAACCTCCGAGGTGCAGTGACGAAGATCGGAGGCCCGCGTGTGTCCTCAGAATAGTGTGTGTGTGTCTCGAATGCGCGAGGTCTCCGGCTTCCACACCAACCAGCTCGCCCGTGATTGACAGCGTTTGGCTCGCACTGGAACCTCCTTCTCGTCTACTCCTCTTTCCTTTCTCTCGCTCTCTCTCTCTCTTTTCCTTCTCTGCTCTCCTCCGCTCATTCGCGAGGGCTCGCTCACCAACTCGACACGAACAGGGATGCAGCGAGCGCGCAGCGCAGCCTGAAAAATGGCACTACTCTTCCTTTGGATCTATCCATCCCTTTTTATTCTCTCCCCCTTTCTTTTTCACGCACCATGTGAAGGCTTACGGAATTACCCGGAGAATGAAGGTAAGAGAGTGTTTAACGATTGTAACGGTTTTTACTTCGTGATTCGTTGTGAGGTGAACCGCGGGAGTTGTTGCGGTGTACGATAAGTGGTAGGCGGGAGCCCCCGTTACTCCGCCGTGGACGTTTGGTAGTCTCTCGGTGAGGGTGCTCTGACGGTGTGGTCGGTATGAATCATAGGCCAGATAGGACACAGCGGTGGAGAGGCATGGGAAACTTCGAGTATTTTCTGCTTGGAGCACAATGTATAGCATCGAGGCAATGCTGTGGAGATGTGGAGGCAACATGGTTTACGCAGGAGCAATCCTTTCACTTCAGAAGCACAACTTATAGCTTTAATTGTAGGCCTATTGTCAATGCTTGCATACACATTTGACCTTTTAGACACATTCAACTTTTATAGGGTTTGATAATAATACTGAATTATTCCTAATAATAATGGCACCATTTTTTCAAGTAGTCCAGGGCTGCTGGTCTATCTAGGCTACAGCAGTCGTGCAAATCAGGAGTAAGCTAGCAATTACATTAATTTGTCAAGTTGCTGCTGAGCCTCTCTCTTCGTTATTGTATTAACATCGATACTCAGCTCAAAATTAGAGCAGACCATTTACTGATAAACTACTCCACTCGTAAGTAACTACTTTAGAGACTCTTACAGCTCGAGACCCAAGGACAGGGTCGTTTGTTTTAGGTGGTTTGGATGTCAGAATAGGAGATGGTTTGGAGAGATTGCCATATAGGTGAAATTCTATAAGGATAGTCTGAGACATTTGATCACTCCTGTGGGCTTAGTCCCTGTGGTTTGGTAATGTAGTTGTGTTCATGCGTTATGTGTGCGTTATAACTAATCAGTTATGACTTGACTGTCCAGTTGTCCAGTTGTTTGATATTTTCTGACAACTGTTTTATGACATAATCAGACTATTATTCGTAGTGAATGAATGTTTGTAAAAGTTCTGGGTTTCGGAACACACCAATTTCCCCTGTTCAGTGGCGTGTGTGTGGTTTGAGCAGCCATTACTCCGTAAAGTGTTAGAACAAAGCTTTCTATACGTTTGCGCGTGCTGCGCTATACCTCCTATTGACAATCTCTCTCTCTCTCTCTCTCTCTCTCTCTCTCTCTCTCTCTCTCTCTCTCTCTCTCTCTCTCTCTCTCTCTCTCTCTCTCTCTCTCTCTCTCGCTCTCTCTCTCTCTCTCTCTCTCTCTCGCTCTCTCTCTCTCTCTCTCTCTCTCTCTCTCTCTCTCTCTCTCTCTCTCTCTCTCTCTCTCTCTCTCTCTCTCTCTCTCTCTTCTTGTCTCTCGGTCGCTCTCTCTCCCCCTCTCTCTCTTCTTGTCTCTCTCTCTCCCCCTCTCTCTCTTCTTGTCTCTCTCTCTCTCTCTCTCTCTCTCTCTCTCTCTCTCTCTCTCTCTCTCTCTCTCTCTCTCTCTCTCTCTCTCTCTCTCTCTCTCTCTCTCTCTCTCTCTCTCACTCCCTCTCAGTCTCACACACACACATACAGTCCTTATCCATCCTAGCCTGTGGCCCTTAAGTATCAGCCGCTTTGATATGTAAAGCTACTGTTTGGCAGTCTGATGATTTATCCTCTTTTTAATTTCTTCCACTCATTGACCTGATCATAATCGTCTACATTTATAGATCAAGTGTCAAGTTTATTATAAAACATCATGGCATAACAAGTATTGCCTTTCATGAGCGGCTCCATTGAAGTGAGTTTAGTCTGGATGATGATGGTGCTGTTGCAGTGAATTGAGAGAGAATGTCAGTGGTGTTCTGTCTGAATGTCACACACACACACACACACACACACACACACACACACACACACACACACACACACACAAAGCATGAGAAAAACAACAGTGTTTATAAAACGGAGTGACTGCGTATCCGACTTCTCTGGGCCTTTCTTCCCGACAGCTAGAGGTCCTGAAGCTTCTGCACATGTGCGGGATTCTCTACTTTACACACAGTGTGGTGCTCATTTAATAAAGTTAGATCAAAGCTGAATCAATGTGTGCAAGATCACATAATTATAGTATTCTACATAAAATAATCGAATATGATAGCATAGTATAGCGTTACTGTAAAACAAAAAACACAGATCCGCAGCCACAGCCTTTTGAAAAGCATCAAATTACTTCTATGCATGATGAAACCTACTGGAAACGAAGGAAACCTGTGTTGATTTAGATACATGTGTGAGTGGGTTTTTGTTTGTGTGTGTGTGTTATTTGTGTGTATGTGCGTGTTTAGTCCTATAATGTCTTGTTGATTCCAAGACTAAAGGGGGAAGGCAGGCCGATGAACCATAGGCCATAGGTGAAGCAAGAATTTCCTCCAGGAATTATATTCACTGTGTGTGTGTGTGTAATTAGCTAAATCCTTAGTCCTCTGTTGATGTCAGTATCCTGCTGTTTCCCTCTCATCCTCTGACTAGTGGTCTAGTTTGCAACTCCAAGTACACCGTGTGTGTGTATGTGTGTGCGTGCATGTATGTGTGTTTTCTGTAGGCAGTATAATCCAATGAAGCCTGTTTTCAGAGCCAAACTACTCTCTTCTTTGTCTTTCCTCGCGGCAAATCAACCTCTGTCTATCTCTCTTCTGTTCGCTCTCCCTTGTTTCTCTCTCTCTCTCTCTCTCTCTCTCTCTCTCTCTCTCTCTCTCTCTCTCTCTCCCTTTTTATTTTTCTCTCTCTCAGCCTTGGCGCACATTCTGTGATTGTGTAGTTGTGATTGTGTAGTTGTGTGTGTGTAGTTCTGCATGTGCTATTGTAAGCTCCTGCTGAGGCTAACAGAGGTGAATGTGATGTGATGATGTATGATTAGTGGTTTGAGTTGGTTTGTGCAGAGGCAAAATCCTTTTTATTCTACTACAGAGAGAGAGAGAGGTGTAGTGATCATGTGAAACACCAGATGGCGCTCCTGAGGGGAGACTCACACCAGGGGCGCGTTGAGCAGGATGCAACATTTTGGAACGTTCAGAAAGAAATATACAATGTTTAGCTACTTAACGTGGCCCTGGTGACTATAATTTCAGGGTTAAATTCAGTAGGAACCAAACAGAAGGAAACGGGGAGGGACTGACTGAACTTGTCCAATGAGAAATGCTTGTTTTCCTATGCGGAATTGTTTTCTACGGTGTGCACTGAATATGACCCAGATGTAGATAAAGCTTGCCATGTCACACAGGAACAAAGCTTGTGTACTGTTTGTATATTGCATTTAACATTAGTTTTTCAGTTTGCATTCGACAAACTCCTATAAATGTAGAACAAGCCATCGAAGGAAAGCAACCCAAATCAGGATGATTTGAACTTTGACCAAGCACTCCAAAACAGCATGGACTACATAGATTAGTGGGGTAGTTATGCTAGCTTGAACTCCCAGTCTGCTTAGTGTGCTTTACTGGTTTTAAATGACACACACGCACACACACGCACACACACACACACACACACACACACACACACACACACACACACACACACACACACACACACACACACACACACACACACACACACACACACACACACACACACACACACACACACACACACACACACACACACACACACACACACACACACGCAATCACCAGTATGCTAAGTAGTGCCGATGCAAGCATATATATATATAAAAAGCTCTTGCGCGCACACACACACACACACACCTCTTGAGTTCCTGGGGATCCTTATTCATGAGGGCAGAGGTCGTCTGTGGTTTAATTGCTTTAATCTATACTAGTTATCGGCAGGCCCATATCTCAGCCTGTGTGTCTGTGTGTCTGTCTGTGTGAAGGGGGAATTAAAGAGATTGTCTCCCTCCATGTACGACCGTGACCTTGGAAAGGTGAGGACATTGATCTTCTCTCTTCCTCTTTCTCTCACTCCTCCTTTTCCCCCATTCACTCACTCTCTGTCTCTCTTTCCTTCCTTCCCTCCCTCCCTCTCCCCCTCCCTCCTTTCTCTCCCCATAGCTGACCTGTACCTCTATTACATGTATTGCAGTTTGATAGGAGCCAGGAGCAACAGTAGGGCTGCTGTAATGATGTGTAGCCATATAGATATTGTTAATACGGGTCACAGCCAGAGGCTGTTCTGATTTGCTGGTCACAGTCTAATACTCTGTAGAGTGTATAATATGTTCCCTATGTTGGCTGAGAGATGGGAATATCAATATACCTATTTGTATAGTGGCCGTGGAGGTACAATGTGATGTCCATATATAGCCAGTATGTCCTGTATTCATAATCATATTACATATTCCCCAAAATGGTAGCCCAGTGATGGTCATATGCATTTATTTTCCTTGTGATAAAATCCTTACGCCATGATGCCATGTGTTCCTCCTTACAAAGAACCCATTTAGAAGCAGGGGTCAATAATACCTCATGGCTGCAAGCTGTTTAAGAATGAACTATAAGCCAGAAAGACCCTAGAAATCCCCCCTTCTCCCCCAAAGGTCATGATAGGTCAGTTTTGTTCCTCCTTTGTTATTGTTTGTTTTGGTTGTGTCCGTTGCTTCTTTTCAGTGCTTCTCTGGACTGACCGTTAGCCGTTTCGCCCGTTGCCCTCGTCTCCTACCCCACTGGGATACTCTTACCCCCCTCTCACCACCTCACCCCTCTGTCTGTCTGCTGGCCAAAGCACTGAGGCTCAACCCCTAATGAGCTATTTGCTGCTAACCCCCTCCTCTCCTCCTCCTCTCCTCCTCCTCTCCTCCTGCTCTTCCTTCACCCCTCTCCATCTCTCTGATATCCCTATCCCTTCCTTCTCCTCCTCTTCTCCTTGATGTTCTCTTCTGAGATTCTCTGAATGACCAGTTCAAACACACTCATTTTCAATTCCTGCCAGCCTTTTCCTCTTCTCCTCCTCTGTTCTCCCTACTCCACCTCTTCCTCTCATCTCTTGTCCTCTCTTCCACGCTTTCTAGCACTCTCTCCCTTCTCTACTCTTAATTGAATTGGTCTGTTTGCATCCCCCCTCCCTCCCTCCCTCCCTCCCTCCCTCCTCCCTCCCTCCCTCCCTCCCTCCCTCACTCCCGCCCTTTTTCTTTGCTCTCCTCCTGTGGTGTGTAGTGTTGGAGGGTGACCCGTGCTGTGGATCTGAATGGCAGTATTAGTGGGACTTTAAACAAACACCATGCGGCTGATTTGGTTTGGCTTCTGTGGGTTTTGGGCTCAGGCTTTTATTGACCAATGCCCCCTCCTCTTCATCCACTCTCTCTTTCATCAACTTCGTTTTCCTCTCTCTCTCTCTCTCTCTCTCTCTCTCTCTCTCTCTCTCTCTCTCTCTCTCTCTCTCTCTCTCTCTCTCTCTCTCTCTCTCTCTGTCTCTGTCTCTCTCTCTCCTAAAACTCTCTCTTCTTTCTCTTTCTCGTATTCTCTCTCACTCCCTTTCCCCCTTCTCTCTCTCGACCTCTAGTCATGGTCATTATTAAGTTCAAGGTGTGTTCATGTCTGTGACCATGGCTATGCTATTAGAGCAGCTAGTCTGTGGTCAGTCAGTCAGCCAGCCATTCGGTCAGCCAGTCAGTGAAGTGAAGTGATGACAAGTCTTGATTTAAATTGGGATTCTCCAATCCAAGTTTACATAGACCTTAGCCAAATACATTTAAACTCAGTTTTTCACAATTTCTGACATTTAATCCTAGTATAAATTCCCCGTCTTAGGTCAGTCAGGATCACCACTTTATTTTAAGAATGTGAAATGTCAGAATAATAGTAGAGAGAATGATTTATTTCAGCTTTTATTTCTTTCATCACATTCCCAGTGCGTCGGAAGTTTACATACACTCAATTAGTATTTGGTAGCATTGCCTTTAAATTGTTAAACTTGGGTCAAATGTTTTGGGTAGCCTTCCACATGCTTCCCACAATAAATTGGGTGAATTTTGGCCCATTCCTCCTGACAGAGCTGGTGTAACTGAGTCAGGTTTGTAGGCCTCATTGCTTGCACACACTTTTTCAGTTCTGCCCACACATTTTCTATAGGATTGAGGTCAGGGCTTTGTGATGGCCACTCCAATACCTTGACTTTGTTGTCCTTAAGCCATTTTGCCACAACTTTGGAAGTATGCTTGGGGTCATTGTCCATTTGGAAGACCCATTTGCGACCAAGCTTTAACTTCCTGACTGATGTCTTGAGATGTTGCTTCAATATATCCACATAATTTTCCTTCCTCATGATGCCATCTATTTTGTGAAGTGCACCAGTCCCTCCTGCAGCAAAGCACCCCCACAGCATGATGCTGCCACCCCCCGTGCTTCACGGTTGGGATGGTGTTCTTCGGCTTGCAAGCAACCCCCTTTTTCCTCCAAACATAACGATGGTCATTATGGCCAAACAGTTCTATTTTTGTTTCATCAGACCAGAGGACATTTCTCCAAAAAGTAAGATCTTTGTCCCCATGTGCAGTTGCAAACCGTAGTCTGGCTTTTTTTATGGCAGTTTTGGAGCAGTGGCTTCTTCCTTGCTGAGCGGCCTTTCAGGTTATGTCGATATAGGACTTGTTTTACTGTGGATATAGATACTTTTGTACCTGTTTCCTCCAGCATCTTCACAAGGTCCTTTGCTGTTGTTCTGGGATTGATTTGCACTTTTCGCACTAAAGTACGTTCATCTCTAGGAGACAGAACGCGTCTTCTTCCTGAGCGGTATGACGGCTGCGTGGTCCCATGGTGTTTATACTTGCGTAGTGTTGTTTGTACAGATGAACGTGGTACCTTCAAGCATTTGGAAATTGCTCCCAAGGATGAACCAGACTTGTGGAGGTCTACAATTTTTTTTCTGAGCTCTTGGCTGATTTCTTTTGATTTTCCCATGATGTCAAGCAAAGAGGCACTGAGTTTGAAGGTAGGCCTTGAAATACATCCACAGGTACACCTCTAATTGACTCAAATGATGACAGTTAGCCTATCAGAAGCTTCTAAAGCCATGACATCATTTTCTGGAATTTTCCAAGCTGTTTAAAGGCACAGTTAACTTAGTGTATGTAAACTTCTGACCCACTGGAATTGTGATACAGTGAATTATAAGTGAAATAATCTATCTGTAAACAATTGTTGGAAAAATTACTTGTGTCATGCACAAAGTAGATGTCCTAACCGACTTGCCAAAACTATAGTTTGTTAACAAGACATTTGTGGGGTGGTTGAAAAACAAGTTTTAATGACTCGAACCTAAGTGTATGTAAACTTACGACTTCAACTGTATCTCCTATCTGACACATTCATCCTCCACTCCCGCTGTTCTAGCTCAATTTACCCTCCTGTGACCACTGTCTGTGTGTGTGTGTGTATCAGGGTTCCGTTGGGGTCTAGCTTGACCTTTCTCTGCGCTCCATTGGTCCTGCAGACGTTCCCTCTTATAGAATATGAACACTTGTTCCCCAAAGACTGTCTGACATACACACGCACACTGTAAAAACCACAGCTATGAGAACTTATTAAGTGTGTTTTAAGAAAGAAAAGCTTCTATTTTTTAGAACTCCGATATCTTTCCTTTATGTGAATGTGTCTCTGTTTTCAGACAGTGAGTTGTCTTTGTATTTACGGTTTGTTATTATTTTCTTTAACTGTTCTAGCGCTGTGTGATGGGGAGACAGCGACAGCGGTAGCAAATATTTTTTATAACTAAACAAAGATAGAACACAGCCTGTCGTTTCAAATGGGAACAAATTAGTCATAGTGGGCAGAACAAGCAAGGAGGTGGGCAGAACCAAGCACGAGCTAGCGAGATCCTATTGGTGTGTTCTAGCATATATTTGCAGATTTCCGTTAGGGAACGGCCATTGTGTGAAGTGCGCGTGTGCAAAAATTAAATTTGTCTTTGCGCTCCTTCCAAACAACGCAATTTTTTGGCAAAGGGTAAAGTCTACAAAACTTGTCCACTCTGTTCGTAACAGATTTTAGATTTGGGAACAGAAAACTGTATTGAGATCAAATGTTTCATAGATGAGAAAATTAGCAGAATATCGGCCAAAATCCATCTTGTTCCATCTTCTCCCACTGCCGGCCACAGAGCTTCCTCTCATTTTACATTTTACATTTTAGTCATTTAGCAGACGCTCTTATCCAGAGTGCATACATTATTTTTTATTTTTTTCATACTGGCCCCCGTGGGAACATAATATGGTAGTGAGTGGAAACGCCAAGCGGATGCTTCACATTTATACATCCGGTGAAATATCTGTCTCATAGTTCTATCTGTGGCGGTAGGGTGGAATGTGTGTCACAAAGCCTCTTGTTCCTACGTCACTGGCTGGATTTTGTATTGTGTGTGTTGTTCCTTGCTTTGAGACTCCTGGAAAGGGCCTATTAAAAAACAAGTGTCTGAATCTGACTGTGTGTCACAGTTCCACTTGGCAGCCAACCTTGGGGTTGTCCACACACACACACACACACACACACACACACACACACACGCACGCACGCACGCACACACACACAAGCAGCAATCTAGGGCAGAGCTCTTGTCATAGACTGTCAGAGGACTTCCCCACTACTCTGCCACTGTATGCTAAAGAGAAGAGGAGAGGATCCTAACAAGACTCATTTACTACAGTGATTGACATCTCTAGGAGAGAGGAGGGAGGTGGAGAGACTCACTACCACAACCCTGTGGGGGGCTGTTTTGACCAATGTTCAAAGCGATCCAGCCCTCCTCACTCCCTCCTTCCTTCCTTCTCTCCTCTCATCCTTCACTCGTCCCTCGTTTCCCAAATGCGTTGCTCTGATAACACTTTCCCCCGTTAATTCGTTTAACTATAGAAAGGAATGGAAGGTCTGTGAGACGAGACCACTGTGTGTGTGTGTGTGTCTCTCTCTTTCATGAAATTCTCTTTTTGTGTCTTTGTGTGGTGGGCTTATTGAGCAGTCTCTCTCGCTCTCTTTGGTGTTGGC